>NW_022995932.1:8276-13978 GCF_900245975.1 Drosophila guanche | reverse complement strand
ATGTCTCACTGTGTAGACGCTATTCTCCTGACCCGGAGTGTATGTGTGTATATGTGTGTCTACTTACAGACTTTTAAACAGCTGTTGGTGTCGTTGGGCCCAATTTCACGTTCTAACTGTTAAAGAAATGTAGAAATATGCAAAATAACAAGAAGCGTTATGAAGAGGTATTTTACCAATACCCTTCCATGGACACAATGAGACCGATGATGCACCCTTTAGAATCTATTATTAACTACGCATAAATTTCATGTTTTTCTTCTTCTATTCTAAGTTAATGTCTAGGAATATTTAATATTATTGAACAATTTTCTTCTCTATTTTTTTTTCTATCCATAATTTTTCATTACATTTTCTTTTCTAGATTTTGTGATTTACTTTTCTTCCCTTAAGTGGCTTTTAGAATGTCGGCATCGAACAATTTTAATAACCTGAGAGAAGGAGAGAATAGGTGACATACGGTCAGGTGGGTCTATTTAAGTGCGCATAGGTGTATGGTCAGCCGCAAGGGCAATGACCGCTGAGCTAATTTTTCCACACCCTACATATGCAAGCACCAACAATTCTTTACACAAGGCGCGGTGATATAATATATAAAGATGGTTTTATAGTTGCGCGTGAGATATATGTATATAAACAACTCGGTCCCGATCGCCAGGTCCATCCGTTTTTTTCGCCTGCAGGCAAGGTCCGGTGGCACCAAAAAGAGGGACGGATGATCGTGGTACTGGAGCGGACCCCCCCTCCGAGACCGAGGGTCAGGCCAGGTCAGCAATTTCCTGCCACACGTGGATCAAAACCTATGTACAGTACATACATGGAATTATGTAATAAGGTCACTTTTTCATTTTTTTTTCTCTTGGCGTACCTTATCCAGGGGTTGGTTTTTTTGTTTCGTCTTGCAGCCACAACACTTTTATATTGTTTTTTTATTTGGGTTATGTTCCCTTTTATGGTTTTGCAAACTTTTCACCACGTTTTTTTTTGTTTTTGTATATTTTCTACACGCACATCAATTAAGTCTTCAAACCTTGAATGCAATTTTTGTTCTGTGCAGCATGCACTTAGCCTAACTATTTTACCCCTCCAAAAGCTGTGTATGAGAGAGCTAAGAAGGTTCTCGAAGGGCTAGCCGTAAGCTATGTTTGAAGAGAGAAAAGCTCACATGTGAACGGTGCTCGCACATGCAATTTCGAAAGAGAGAGCTTTTCAAGATAACAGCTTCTGATCTTGCATGTGGGCTCTCGCTGGAATGCGTACAGTGGGGGAGGTTCAATATTTTCTTGATAAAATTAGAAGACTGTTCCCCAAAAACAAACAAACATTCTAACCTTTTGTTTTTGGTCTGCAACCTTCACACCCCCCCGCCAGATTTTATCTTAGGGTTTTGACCAAAGATAAAACTGAAACAACAACAAGGAAGGGTGCAGACTTTTGTCTCTAGCTACCAAATATCCTTAATGTGAAATTTCCCCAGCTCTTTACCGTTCAAGTCTTCCAGTAGATAAATCAGTTGGCCACATTTCTGCTTTACGCGAGCCTTCACTCCAACTGGAGCTAGTTTAGCGTTAACGTTATTGGCCGCGCTACTCAAAGAAAAATTTCTCTTCTTCTTGACCTACCTCAAACGAACGAGGCTTGGATCTCAGGTCGTAAGTGCGTTGATTTCTCTCGTAAGCTTTTGTCAGGTGTTTCTCGATGTTTGAGCGAATCTTCTGAAATTCGTCAGCTCTTGACAATTTTCCCTCACCCTCGTTGAGTAATTCGACTTCTCGCAACATTTTGTAATCTTGGCCATGTGAAATCATGTGCTGACCAAAGACCACAAAATATGGTGCCATGCCAACTGATTGGTGTATTGATTTTCTCAACGAACAGTTTATGCTACTAAGGAACACATCCCATTCACGATGGTCAGTACGAACGTACGCTCTGAGCGCGGCATTAATCGATCGGTTAACCCTTTCCGCGGCATTCGACTGTGGAGCATACGCCCCTGTACATAAGTGCTGAACACCGTACTTCAAAAGGAATTTAGAAAAATCACTACTTTTAAACTGCGTACCGTTATCGCTCACTAGCACTTCCGGCACTCCATAACATGAAAATATCTCTTCCCTCAATATGTCAATCACTATCTGGGAAGTAAATTTCTTGACCGCCTTTAAGAAGGTAAATTTTGAGAAGTGATCCAGGATGATAAATATTCCTATGTTGCCCTTTCTGCTTCGAGGAAAGGGACCAATGAAATCGATGTACAACCGTTGAAAGGGACGTTCGCTAACTACTCTAGCGCCCATAGGAGGTTTGAGAGAGCGTGTGGGATGTTTTGTGGTCTGGCATACATCACATGCGGAAATATAATCGCGGACGTCTATAACCATTTTTGGCCAGTAAAATCGTTGCCTTATTTGGTCGAGGCATTTGGCAATCCCACAATGTGCAGAGGAAGGTTGGTCATGCGCAGCTTTAATTACGCCCTGTCTCAAGGCTTCGGGAACAAATAATTTCCACGACTCATCGGCTTGGTCAGAATCCAACACGGAAAACCCTGTACGATAATATATGTAATCGTCGATTACTTGAAAATCTGGGAGTTTGGAAAGCACGAATTTCTCTCTGAGTGATCGATACTCCGGCGACTGAAACGCATCCGACTTTATATCGATTTCCGGTAACACTTCGCATTCCAAAACCGCTACTTCCGTAACACCTTCGAATGAACGAGACAAAGCGTCAGCCACTACATTTTCGCTTCCTTTCCTATGCTCGATTTCGAACGAGTAACCTTGTAATTTTAGTGCCCATCTGGCTAATCTACCGCTGAGATCTGACTGGTTCATAAGCCAACGGAGGCTTGCATGATCCGTAACAACTTTGAAGGGATGACCATCGATGTACATGCGGAATTTTTTTATGGCCAGTACTACCGCCAAGCATTCGAGTTCCGTTACCGTGTAGTTTCGCTGAGCCTTGTTCAGCTTCTTGGACATGTAAGCTAACGGACGCTCGCAACCTGAGTCATCACATTGGGCTAAAACTGCACCTACCCCATGAAGAGATGCATCGCATTGAACTACAAAAGGCTTGTCGTAATTGGGATGAATTAAAAATGGAGCTGAGCATAATTTACTCTTGACATCATCAAACGCTGCTTGTGCCTTTTCATTCCATTCATACGACTTTCCACGGAGTAGTTCGGTGAGAGAAAAGATAACAGAAGAGTAGTTGGGAATAAAACGTTGATACCACCCAGTCATTCCTAGAAATCTCCTTAGTTGCTTTTGAGTCTTCGGTATCGGAAATTCATCCACGGCTCGCACTTTCTCTGAATTAACTTGAAGCGTCCCCTCACCCACAAGATACCCAAGGTAGTCCACCCGTTTCAGACAGAACTGACTCTTCTGCATGTTTATTGTCAGTCCGGCCTTGTGTAATTGAAGAGCAACTTCCGATAAATGTAGCAAGTGGTCTTCAAAGTTGTTTGAAAGCACCAATAAGTCATCAAGATATACCAACACATGAGATTTGAGTTGATACGGAATTACTATGTCCATCAACCGACTCATCGTGTGTGGCGCGTTTGTCAATCCAAACGGCATTCTTTTAAACTGATAAAGCGGCCTATTTGGTACTGTGAAAGCTGTTTTCGCACGAGATTCTTGGTCTAATCTAATCTGCCAGAAGGCATCCTTAAGGTCTATCTTTGTAATACAGTGAACCGGCGGCAACCTACTTAACAAGCCATCCATGATCGGAATTGGATACGCATCTCTGACTGTAACTGCGTTGAGTTTGCGGGCATCTAAACAAAGTCGCACCTTACCAGGTTTGATGTGCAGTGTGACAGGAGATGACCACGGGGAGCTCGGAGCTTCTTCAATAACGTCCATACTCAACATGCGATCAATCTCTGCACATAAAAGGGTCTCCTTTGCTGGAGACAAAGGGTAAAATCTTTGCTTAACTGGCTTGCTGTTAGCCGTATCAATGTGGTGCTCTATTAGGGTCGTTAACCCCAGTCCATTCTTTTCGAATGACGGAAACAATTCGATCACGTGCTGTAACTGCTTCTTTTGAGAAATCGACAAGGCTAACTTGAGCAACTCGTGCTCGGATTGATAGGATAACTCGCTTACTGTCCATGATGATGATGGAACGATAGAAATGCCAAATCTTTTCCAAAAGTCCATTCCACATATTATATCCTGTTGGATAGATGAAACTATTAGAAATTCAAAGTCCGAGTGTATTGAATTGTAATTCAGAGGAACTTTAATAAAACCAGCTACCATCTGAGTCTGACCGTCAGCAGTACGAACAACGCCTTTCATTTTGTTTGTCAGAAGATTTTTCGAGAGAATTTTATCGGCTAATTTTCCTCCGATGACGCTTTTATTGGCTCCGCTATCTAATAGCGCAAGGTAACTCTCACCGAGTATCTCAACTTGAGTAAAAGGACGAATATCGCTCGCTTTGTGAACGACCGAGGAAACAGTGACGTGACGTAGGCTTCTCTTTCGCTTCCAAAATTCACGCATTCGTTCCGCTGAACGAGACAACACCGCTAAAGGAGGTTTCTGATATTCTCGAAGCCTAATATGGTATGGTCTGAAATGTAGGGGGAGTGGTATGTCTGAGGGGGATTTGGATATGTCTGGTTTAAGTTCACGTCCGGTAATAAAATGTGTATGTTGAACATCCGAGACTAACGTCGGATGTCGCGTCTTGTTGACCGACGGACATCCTGGGACACGTTTTCCGTAGTTGATTTACACCTTGCACAGTTGGGCTTGTACGTATCAGGTACACCACAACCATAACAGAAAATACGTCGAGGTTTTAGGCATTCCTGGTATTTGTGGCCCTGTTCTTCGCAATTCCAGCATTTACTAATTTCGGAAGATCGGAGTGCATAAACTTCGTCAAGGGAGTCCCCTTCTTTTTCGGAATTATCATCAGCTTCTTCGTCATGGCTAATGGAGTTCACAAACCTCTTGCTATTCACTACTTCGTGTCGCGAAAAAGGATTTGACTTCAGATTTCGAAAGAACTCCTCGTGCTTGTGACACTCCTTGCGTAAGGTTGCCAAATCTGGAGTTTCGATATGAAGCAAGTCGAGCTTCAGTTCCGACTTTAAATTCTCGCGAACCTCTATGGTGACGTCACCGTCCTGCATAGGCTCTCGTAAAGAGTCTGCGATAGACAGCATCGCATCTAGAAAATCGTCAAAGCTTTCATTACTACCCTGTTTACGCCTACGCATGGCTGCTTTGATCTCTCGATCCGAACGTTGATCCTGGTATCTCTCTTGCAACCGGCTGCATAACTCATACCAGTCAAGGTTATTTGTGGTCCTATGAACACGCCAGTAAAATAACAAGGCTGAATCAGTAAATAAGAGACTGGCGAACTGCGCCAATAATGTGAAGTTTCCATTTAAGCAATTATTGGTAGGACAATTCACTCTATAAATAAAATCTTCGATGGAATTCAAAGATATTCTTTGGAAGATCCACTGAATTTTATACGCCACTTGGAAATGATATTTGAGATCTTATCAGGAGGTTCACTAGGAAGGTCTGTGAAATTCGCACGAGCACTAGATGGGCGTGGCCTGTAACTATGGTTACGAAGATTACTAGCGCTGCTCATTCGAGGGAAGGATGGAGCAATATCACTCTCCCATTCAAGCTGGGGCT
>NW_022995932.1:0-3216 GCF_900245975.1 Drosophila guanche | reverse complement strand
AGATAATCAAAATTTTTTACAACCAAAATTAAGATACTTAAATTATGTGAAAAACCAACCGCAACATCTGAAAAAACCTTTAACTAAAAATTAGAAAATTACTAGTTCTTAAAAAACAAGTTCTGCCATAGAAAATAAAACCGACTTTTCCCGAGTTTTTAAAGTCAAAATTTCGAGGAAAAAAAAATCTCACAACAATCAACATTTTTGCATTTCAAAGCTTTTCCGAGACGGTAGGCCAAAACCACAAACAATTTGGATCCATTTAATAGCAGTATCAATCAACTTTTTAGATAATCAAGGTTTTTTACAACCAAAGTTAAGATACTTAAGTTATGTGAAAAAACAAACCACAACCTCTGAAAAAACCTTAAACTAAAAATTACAAAATTGCTAGTTCTTAAAAAACAAGTTCTGCCATAGAAAATAAAACCAACTTTTCCCAAGTTTTTAAAGTCAAAATTTCGAAAAAAAATCTCACAACAATCCACATTTTTGCATTTCAAAGCTTTTCCGAGACGGTAGGCCAAAACCACACAGAGTTTGGATCCACTTTATAGCAGTATCAATCAACTTTTCAGATAATCAACATTTTTTACAACCAAAATTCAGATTCTTAAGTTATGTGAAAAAACAAACCGCAACCTCTGAAAAAACCTTAAACTGAAAATTACATCCTTAATAAGCTCCTAAAAAACAAGTTCTGCCATAGAAAATAAACCCGACTTTTCCCGAGTTTTTAAAGTAAGAATATCGAAAACAAAAAATCTCACAACAATCAACATTTTTGCATTTCAAATCCTTACCTAGACGGTAGGCCAAAACCACACAGAGTTTGGATCCATTTTATAGCAGTATCCATCAACTTTTCAGATAATCAAAGTTTCTTTACAACCACAATTAAGATACTTAAGTTATGTGAAAAAACAAACCGCAACCTCTGAAAAAACCTGAAACTTAAAATTACTTCCTTAATAAGTTCTTAAAAAACAAGTTCTGCCATAGAAAATAAACCCGACTTTTCCCGAGTTTTTAAAGTCAAAATTTGGAAAAAAAAAAAATCTCACAACAATAAACTTTTTGCATTTCAAAGCTTAACCGCGACGGTAGGCCAAAACCACACAGAGTTTAGATCCATTTTATAGCAGAATCAATCAACTTTTCAGATAATCAAAGTTTTTTGCTACCAGATCAAAGATACTTAAGTTATGAAAAAAAAACCGCAACCTCTAAAAAAAAACCTTAAACTAAAAATGACTTCCTTAATAAGTTCTTAAAAAAAGTTCTGCCATAGAAAATAAACCCGACTTTTCTAATAATCAAAGTTTTTTGCAACCAGATAAAAAATACTTAAGTTATGAAAAAAAAAACAAACCGCAACCTCTAAAAAAAACCTTAAACTAAAAATTACTTCCTTAATAAGTTCTTAAAAAAAAGTTCTGCCATAGAAAATAAACCCGACTTTTTTTTAGTTTTTAGAGTAAAAATTTCGAAAACAAAAAATCTCACAACAATAAGCATTTTTGCATTTTAAAGCTTAACAGAGACGGTAGGCCAAAACCACACAGATTTTTGATCCATTTTATAGCAGTATCAATCAGCTTTTCAGATAATTAAAGTTTTTAAAACAAACAGCAACCTCTGAAAAAACCTTAAACTAAAAATTACATCATTAATAAGTTCTTGAAAAAAACAAGTTCTGCCATAGAAAATAAAACCAACTTTTCCCGAGTTTTTAAAGTCAAATTTTCGAAAAAAAAATCTCACAACAATCCACATTTTTGCATTTAAAAGCTTTTCCGAGACGGTAGGCCAAGACCACACAGAGTTTGGATCCACTTTATAGCAGTATCAATCAACTTTTCAGATAATCAAAATTTTTACAACCACAATTTAGATACTTAAGTTATGTGAAAAAACAAAACGCAACCTCTGAAAAAACCTTAAACTAAAAATTACATCCCTAATAAGTTCCTAAAAAACAAGTTCTGCCATAGAAAATAAACCCGACTTTTCCCGAGTTTTTAAAGTCAAAATTTGGAAAAAAAATCTCACAACAATCCACATTTTTGCATTTAAAAGCTTTTCCGAGACGGTAGGCCAAGACCACACAGAGTTTGGATCCACTTTATAGCAGTATCAATCAACTTGTCAGATAATCAAAATTTTTTACAACCAAAATTAAGATACTTAAGTTATGTGAAAAAACAAACAGCAACCTCTGAAAAAACCTTAAACTAAAAATTACATCATTAATAAGTTCTTGAAAAAAACAAGTTCTGCCATAGAAAATAAAACCAACTTTTCCCAAGTTTTTAAAGTCAAAATTTCGAAAAAAAAAAATATCACAACAATCCACACTTTTGCATTTCAAAGCTTTTCCGAGACGGTAGGCCAAAACCACACAGAGTTTGGATCCACTTTATAACAGTATCAATCAACTGTTCAGATAATCAAAATTTTTTACAACCAAAATTAAGATACTTTAATTATGTGAAAAACCAACCGCAACATCTGAAAAAACCTTTAACTAAAAATTAGAAAATTACTAGTTCTTAAAAAACAAGTTCTGCCATAGAAAATAAAACCGACTTTTCCCGAGTTTTTAAAGTCAAAATTTCGAGGAAAAAAAAATCTCACAACAATCAACATTTTTGCATTTCAAAGCTTTTCCGAGACGGTAGGCCAAAACCACAAACAGTTTGGATCCATTTAATAGCAGTATCAATCAACTTTTTAGATAATCAAGGTTTTTTACAACCAAAGTTAAGATACTTAAGTTATGTGAAAAAACAAACCACAACCTCTGAAAAAACATTAAACTAAAAATTACAAAATTGCTAGTTCTTAAAAAACAAGTTCTGCCATAGAAAATAAAACCGACTTTTCCCGAGTTTTTAAAGTCAAAATTTCGAGGAAAAAAAAATCTCACAACAATCCACACTTTTGCATTTCAAAGCTTTTCCGAGACGGTAGGCCAAAACCACACAGAGTTTGGATCCACTTTATAACAGTATCAATCAACTGTTCAGATAATCAAAATTTTTTACAACCAAAATTAAGATACTTAAATTATGTGAAAAACCAACCGCAACATCTGAAAAAACCTTTAACTAAAAATTAGAAAATTACTAGTTCTTAAAAAACAAGTTCTGCCATAGAAAATAAAACCGACTTTTCCCGAGTTTTTAAAGTCAAAATTTCGAGGAAAAAAAA
>NW_022995931.1:11862-14167 GCF_900245975.1 Drosophila guanche | reverse complement strand
CAATTCCAGCAGCCCAGCCTCGGCTTCGCTGTCAGGTGGGTTTCCTCAACCATCACCTCTTCCTCTCCTTCCAACAGCTCCTCCGACTCTGGCTCGATCTCCTCCACTCGCTTACCGGATTGTTGGAACTTCAGCGTCGGGCGAAAAGCTGACCTTCGCTCGCGTCTGCGGAAAAGGTACTCCACCTCTACACACTCTTCCCTCAGCTGCTCCAGGTTCCGGACTCGGATCGCGTACACATAACGAGCGATCTCCTCCTCGAGTCTCTTTTTGACGACTCTGATCATCTCAGAATCTGCTATTGGGGTGATCAGTCTTGCAGCCAGCCTCCGCATCGCTCGAAAGTAATCTTCCACCGATTCTCCAGGTTCTTGCCGTCGCTCATTCAACGCACGCAGCCGCTCGTATTGCCCACCTACTGCACGGAATCGGGATACCAACTCGTCCTTTAAGTCCTCCCAGACTTCTGGAGGATTCTCTCTTACAAATTGCCAGTACCACTCGGCAGCACGTCCTCTCACCAGATGGTGAAAATTATCAAGGACTTCGTCCCACGAGCGTCGACTCTGCCTCTGGAGAAATTCGACCCGAAACACAAAATCCTCCACCGTCAGTTTGGCCGGGTCTGGGTCGCCGTCGAAATGGATGTCCCATTTGTCGATGCGTCCCCATCTCGGCTCTCTCCAGTCGTCTCGCCTCTCGTAGGGCGTCGTGTATCGCCCTCGAGGCGGCAGAGGACGACCAAGTGCAAGTCCATGGTAGCCAGAGCAAAGCAGGTCGCCATCTTCCACCCTGCGTGACCAATATTGGCTCAGTCTCTCCGGCTTCCTCGGAGGCGCTTGTGGAATATGCTCCTGTTGTTCCACGGAACCTTTGGGTCGGGTGCCGGTACTCTGTCTTCGCCATTCTGGAGCCTTCGCACCGCCTTCTCTGCCATTCGGACCATCCTCCCAGCCCAGATCCTGGATCAGTTCTCCCTTCTGGCGCAGGGGCGTCATTGCCTCCGTTATGGCACCCATCAGCTCCATAAATCCTCGACGGATCTCCTCTTGCAGCGTCCTGCTGATGGTGTCCGCCATAGCTCCTCTCTGCGTCTCCTGCGCTTGTGCTATGGCGACGTTTATGCCCGAAAGAATTTCCGACGGCAATTCTTTTGGGTACTTCGGCTGGTTCCAACTGTCGTTCTCTCCTCCTTCTGCGCTCTGTTCCGGCAAGTTTCCTGGCGGAGGAGTCCTGCTAGTCATTTTCCCCTTTGACCGTAAATTGTAGTTGCTCATAAACTTTCTGACCACTTACTTTTCTCTCTTCCACAGAAACTCAAAACTCAAACAAAACCTGACACGGAACTTCAAATTACTGCAAGATCAACACTAAGAGGGGAAAGTAACCACAACTGCTACTGGGGCCATCTGCACCCGGTTCCCTACGTCTTTGCTTGTCCAACGTCTTCAACTTCTTCGCGAGCGCTGTTGACCTCTCATCTTCTACAGAAGATTAAGAGATTAAGAGAAAACAAACTACACGAACTTAACTAACTTCGGGTATTTTTTTCTTTCGTCCGAGAGAAGACAGGTGGTCCGTTGCCCAGCCAACGATTGACCGAACTCCTGAGAGGAGTCGGTCACGGTTTGGAATGGGGGAACTCTCGAGGCCGAAGGGAGACAGACGATTCAAATCTATGTTGGTATCTTGTTGTTTTGTTTAAAGTTCGTATCTAACTTCGGGTATTTTTTCTTTTCCGGCTCTCTATTGTCCACCAGGCAACGGGTCGGTTGCAAACTGGCTTGAGAACTCTCCTCAGCCAGTGCCAACCTCACCCCTTTGAGAGCTCCGGCTTCCCACTGTCAGAAAAGTTTAAACTCAAACTAAAAAAAAACAATTTACTTTGTGGATTCCTACATTTACAGATCCCTCAGTGCCGTGCATCTGCGAGCCAGCCTTCAAAGCTCCTCACAGGCCACCGGAACACAGACGGACCCTGACTGCAGACTACCACTCGAGATCGTTCCTCTCGGCTGGACATTTATAATCTCTTCGAACTTTATGATTCGCAGCCGTACTCTCCAACTTTCGTGTTCGAGAACGGACTGCGACTCATAAATTTGTCTTAGATTGGGCGCCATTATTGTTACGAACCTGTTTTGGTGTTGGGGCAAGGCCGGCTAGCCAGTCATCCCAGGGCTGAGTTCTTCCCAGGCCCCCAGGTCGCACAACAAACCAACTGTTCGGACATCTCGAACAAATATCAAAAACAAACGATAATTCAAAACAATGCATCGGACTTTACTCTACATCTAACGGACAA
>NW_022995931.1:5759-9634 GCF_900245975.1 Drosophila guanche | reverse complement strand
AACCGAAACCTAGGTCAAAAACCAAGGTTCGAACAGCTGAGAAACACGTGGCTTCTGAGAGAAACGTGGCTTTTGAGAAACACGTGGCAAATGTTAATTTGCTAGTAATTTCGTCTATTCGGCAACTAATTAAAAAAGGGAAAACACACTCTTTCGCACTGAAAAACCGACGGCAAGGCGGAACGCTTCAAAACACGTCTGCTTCCAGTAGCAGTCAGAGAGCAACGAGTAGATAGGTACATATTTTTTCTGATCTCTCAGCCCTTATTTAACGTAGCGGTTCCTCAGGAAGGGATTTCAACCACGGTATTGAGTTTCCCAGGATAAGAAGCTATAGCAAATACATAGCGACTCTGCCCGGTACCAATTCGAAAGTATACTAGTCGGGCATACTTTTCCCCTTGGTGAGGAGCGAAGGTGTATCTATCACCTCTTCCGATCAATGGGTCACGGCACCCGGTTGAGAAACGCAACTAGACGTCGAACTTAACGGCTCTGCCCGCGTAACATATGGGCTACCACAGCCACCACGATACTCCCACTAGGGGGCCGACCTCAATGCACAGCCTTGGAACGCTGATACAACCCGTGGTACCGAAATTTAGGGCTCAGTTGACCCCCTGTGAGGGTCTAATACTAATTAGATGACTGATCAGCCACTCTTCCTCAGAGACTCACCGTCACGAGTCAGAGTGGTTGTGGTTGGTACATTACTGCCGGATGTCAAAAGAGTACTTTCAGTGCGACCGCGTATTTAAAAAAATATATATACCGGCGGACCGTCAGAAATATACCGACGAACGAAATTATGATCCAAAAAATAACGCCCGAGTACTTTCAGTGCGACCCTGTATTTATAAATAAAATATACCGCCGTTCCCTCAGCAGTATACCTAAGAACGCAATTATCAGTACTTCGGGTATCGATAAGCGTGTAATCGATATTTCATATTCGATAGCCGATGTTAGGTCGGTAAATTAAATTAAATCAAATCAAAAAACTAAAAGTGCAATAAATATACGAAAAATAGTATTAATCCAGCAGCAGCCATCATCAACAACTACAACAGCAGCAACAGCAACAAATACATTTATTTTTGAAGTGCAAACGGTGCAGTTGGAAATGATAGATTTGACTGTGGGAGAAGCAGACGAGGAAACACACACACACACACAATATGCTTGCACTGCACCCAGCACCCTACCCAGGGCTCTTCATACCCTTCATAACCCATTGCCCGCATTGCCCTTCTATTCTACGATGTTCTGGCGTTGTTGCTATAGGGCTCAAACGGCGATGACGGCGGCGATCTTACCGCTGGGAGCAGCGGCTCTCCCGTCATCCCGACTCCAAGGCCGATATTTTTGGCTCCCTTTTTGTCTGCCGAAGACTTCGGCCTGCGTTTCCTGCGGGCGGGAACGCTCGACGTCGAGCTCGCGCCAACACTAGCTAGGCTAGCGTCGCTGGCATCTGCCTCGGTGTCCATGTCCATGGTCCGATAACCACTTTTAAAAACCGATATTCGAACAGCTGACTTAGCGGAGACTCTAACCGAAACCTAGGTCAAAAACCAAGGTTCGAACAGCTGAGAAACACGTGGCTTCTGAGAGACACGTGGCTTTTGAGAAACACGTGACAAATATTAATTTGCGAGTAATTTCGTCTATTCGGCAACTAATTAAACAAGGGAAAACACATTCTTTCGCACTGAAAACCCGACGGTAAGGCGGAACGCTTAAAAACACGTCTGCTTCCAGTAGCAGTCAGAGAGCAACGAGTAGATAGGTACATATGTTTTCTGATCTCTCAGCCCTTATTTAACGTGGCGGTTCCTCAGGAAGGGATTTCAACCACGGTGTTGAGTTTCCCAGGATAAGAAGCTATAGCAAATACATAGCGACTCTGCCCGGGACCAATTCGAAAGTATACTAGTCGGGCATACTTTCCCCCTTGGTGAGGAGCGAAGGTGTATCTATCACCTCTTCCGATCTATGGGTCACGGCACCCGGTTGAGAAACGCAACTAGACGTCGAACTTAACGGCTCTGCCCGCGTAACATTTGGGCTACCACAGCCACCACGATACTCCCACTAGGGGGCCGACCTCAATGCACCAACCCGCTCAGTTGACCCTCTGTGAGGGTCTAATACTAATTAGATGACTGATCAGCCACTCTTCCTCAGAGACTCACCGTCACGAGTCAGAGTGGTTGTGGTTGGTACATCACTGCCGGATTTCAAAAGAGTAATTTCAGTGCGACCGCGTATTTAAAAAAAGATACATACCGGCGGACCGTCAGAAATTTACCGACGAACGCAATTATGATCAAAAAAATACCGTCCGAGTACTTTCAGTGCGACCCTGTATTTATAAATAAAATATACCGGCGGACCCTAAGAAATATACCACCGAACGCAGTTATATTCAAAAAAAATGCCGCCTAAGGACTTTCAGTGTGACCGCGTATTTATAAATAAAATATACCGCCGGACCCTCAGCAGTATACCTAAGAACGCAATTATCAGTAAAAATATACCGCCTGTTATTCAGAAATATAGTCAATTATCAGTACTTTGGGTATCGATAAGCGTGTAATCGATATTTCATATTCGATAGCCGATGTTAGGTCGGTAAATTCAATTAAATCAAATCAAAAAACTAAAAGTGCAATAAATATACGAAAAATAGTATTAATCCAGCAGCAGCCATCATCAACAACTACAACAGCAGCAACAGCAACAAATACATTTATTTTTGAAGTGCAAACGGTGCAGTTGGAAATGATAGATTTGACTGTGCGAGAAGCAGACGAGGAAACACACACACACACAATATGCCTGCACTGCACCCAGCACCCTACCCAGGGCTCTTCAAACCCTTCATAACCCATTGCCCGCATTGCCCTTCTATTCGACGATGTTCTGGCGTTGTTGCTATAGGGCTCAAAAGGCGATGACGGCGGCGATCTTACNTAAAAATATACCGCCTTTTATTCAGAAATATAGTCAATTATCAGTACTTTGGGTATCGATAAGCGTGTAATCGATATTTCATATTCGATAGCCGATGTTAGGTCGGTAAATTCAATTAAATCAAATCAAAAAACTAAAAGTGCAATAAATATACGAAAAATAGTATTAATCCAGCAGCAGCCATCATCAACAACTACAAGAGCAGCAACAGCAGCAACAGCAACAAATACATTTATTTTTGAAGTGCAAACGGTGCAGTTGGAAATGATAGATTTGACTGTGCGAGAAGCAGACGAGGAAACACACACACACACAATATGCCTGCACTGCACCCAGCACCCTACCCAGGGCTCTTCAAACCCTTCATAACCCATTGCCCTTCTATTCGACGATGTTCTGGCGTTGTTGCTATAGGGCTCAAAAGGCGATGACGGCGGCGATCTTACCGCTGGGAGCGGCGGCTCTCCCGTCATCCCGACTCCAAGGCCGATATTTTTGGCTCCCTTTTTGTCTGCCGAAGACTTCGGCCTGCGTTTCCTGCGGGCGGGAACGCTCGACGTCGAGCTCGCGCCAACACTAGCTAGGCTAGCGTCGCTGGCATCTGCCTCGGTGTCCATGTCCATGGTCCGATAACTGATAACCACTTTTAAAAACCGATATTCGAACAGCTGACTTAGTGGAGACTCTAACCGAAACCTAGGTCAAAAACCAAGGTTCGAACAGCTGAGAAACACGTGGCTTCTGAGAGACACGTGGCTTTTGAGAAACACGTGACAAATATTAATTTGCGAGTAATTTCGTCTATTCGGCAACTAATTAAACAAGGGAAAACACATTCTTTCGCACTGAAAACCCGACGGTAAGGCGGAACGCTTAAAAACACGTCTGTTTCCAGTAGCAGT
>NW_022995931.1:0-5660 GCF_900245975.1 Drosophila guanche | reverse complement strand
TCTGCTGATCTCTCAGCCTTTATTTAACGTGGCGGTTCCTCAGGAAGGGATTTCAACCACGTTGTTGAGTTGCCCGGGATAAGAAGCTATAGCAAATACATAGCGACTCTGCCCGGGACCAATTCGAAAGTATACTAGTCGGGCATACTTTCCCCCTTGGTGAGGAGCGAAGGTGTATCTATCACCTCTTCCGATCTATGGGTCACGGCACCCGGTTGAGAAACGCAACTAGACGTCGAACTTAACGGCTCTGCCCGCGTAACATTTGGGCTACCACAGCCACCACGATACTCCCACTAGGGGGCCGACCTCAATGCACCAACCCGCTCAGTTGACCCTCTGTGAGGGTCTAATACTAATTAGATGACTGATCAGCCACTCTTCCTCAGAGACTCACCGTCACGAGTCAGAGTGGTTGTGGTTGGTACATCACTGCCGGATTTCAAAAGAGTAATTTTAGTGCGACCGCGTATTTAAAAAAAGATACATACTGGCGGACCGTCAGAAATTTACCGACGAACGCAATTATGATCAAAAAATACCGCCCGAGTACTTTCAGGCGCTGGGACATAAATATTTATTTTATATGGCCGCCTGGGATTCTTTATATGGTGGCTTGCGTCAATATGAGTTTTTTTTAAGGCGGATTCCTGAAAGTCACACTGGCGCATAAATATTTATTTTATATGGCGGCCTGGGAGTCGTCATATGGATTCTTGCGTTAATAGTCATTTTTATATGGCGGACAATAAGTCTTTAATAGTCAATTATCAGTACTTTGGGTATCGATAAGCGTGTAATCGATATTTCATATTCGATAGCCGATGTTAAGGCGGTAAATTCAATTAAATCAAATCAAAAGACTAAAAGTGCAATAAATATACGAAAAATAGTATTAATCCAGCAGCAGCCACCATCAACAACTACAACAGCAGCAACAGCATTAAATACATTTATTTTTTAAGTGCAAATGGTGCAGTTGGAAATGATAGATTTTACTGTGGGAGAAGCAGACGAGGAAACACACACACACACACAATATGCCTGCACTGCATCCAGCACCCCACCAAGGGCTCTTCATACCCTTCATAACCCATTGCCCGCATTGCCCTTCTATTCTACGTTGTTCTGGCGTTGTTGCTATAGGGCTCAAAAGGCGATGACGGCGGCGATGTTACCGCTGGGAGCGGCGGCTCTCCCGTCATCCCGACTCCAAGGCCGATATTTTTGGCTCCCTTTTTGTCTGCCGAAGACTTTTGCCTGCGTGTCCTGCGGGCGGGAACGCTCGACGTCGAGCTCGCGCCAACACTAGCTAGGCTAGCGTCGCTGGCATCTGCCTCGGTGTCCATGTCCATGGTCCGATAACCGATAACCACTTTCAAAAACCGATATTCGAACAGCTGACTTAGCGGAGACACTAACCGAAACCCAGGTAAAAAACCAAGGTTCGAACAGCTGAGAAACACGTGGCTTCTGAGAGACACTTGGCTTTTGAGAAACACGTGACAAATATTAATTTGCGAGTAATTTCGTCTATTCGGCAACTAATTAAACAAGGGAAAACACATTCTTTCGCACTGAAAACCCGACGGTAAGGCGGAACGCTTAAAAACACGTCTGCTTCCAGTAGCAGTCAGAGAGCAACGAGTAGATAGGTACATATGTTTTCTGATCTGTGTCTGCTGATCTCTCAGCCTTTATTTAACGTGGCGGTTCCTCAGGAAGGGATTTCAACCACGGTGTTGAGTTTCCCAGGATAAGAAGCTATAGCAAATACATAGCGACTCTGCCCGGGACCAATTCGAAAGTATACTAGTCGGGCATACTTTCCCCCTTGGTGAGGAGCGAAGGTGTATCTATCACCTCTTCCTATCTATGGGTCACGGCAACCGGTTGAGAAACGCAACTCCACGTCGAACGTAACGGCTCTGCCAGCGTAACATTTGGGCTACCAAAGCCACCACGATACTCCCACTAGGGGGCCGACCTCAATGCACAGCCTTGGAACGCTGATACAACCCGTGGTACGGAAGTTAGGGCTCAGTTGACCCTTCCTTTTAGCCCCGACTGGCTCGGATAGGGTACCCTTGAAGGGGACTCCCCGAGTCCGGGGCTGTCAGCCCGCTTGTCGCCGATGGATCCAGCAGTTGTAGTCGTCTGGAGAACGCCTCTCCCGCGGATCTATCCAGAAGCTGCATCCTCTCCTGTGAAGCCACCACTTCCGAGAAGGTCCACTCGCCATCAGTAAGCTGCATTCCTAATCCATCGAGGTCTCGCAAATCCGCATAAAGGGCACAATACATAAGACGTGCTGTCAATCCTCGCGCTCTGCGCCGCATAGACATGCAGGCGTGTCGCTCCGGCTTATCTTATGCAGAAATGAATTGAGTGATCCATGACCAGTCAGTAGCCACGCTTTAGCTTAAATCTGATTGTCAGATGTCTGGCGACCAGATCAAGCTGGGGGGCTCCAGCAAGTACTTGCAGTGCTATGGTGGACTCTGTACGGCATACCTGGAGGCATCCAATCAGGATGATCCTTTGGCACGCAAGCCTCCTGGCAACTGTCTGCGTCGTCGTTGCAACAGACCAAACCGCGGCACCAAATAGTGCGCAGGGCACCATGAGTCCGGCATATATTGTCCGCTTAGCGCGGGTACTGACACCCCAGTCGGTCCGCATTACGCGTGACAATGCCCCTACGACTCCGGTCAGCTTACCTCGCAAGCCCTCGATGTGCGGGATGAAGTTCAACCGCTCGCTGACCGTGATACCGAGGTACCGATATTCGCGCATATATGGCAGGCTTGCTCCTGCAAACCGTACCAATGGCGGCCGTTGAAGTTTGCCCTTGAGCAGCACGATCGCTGTATTGCTAGTTGAAACGGCAACGCCGACATCAACTCCCCAAGCGCCTACGATGGACATCATTTCTTCTCCTTTTCGATCGAGCTCTGTACGGGCGTTTCCCTCGATGTGGAGGAGCAGGTCGTAGGCATACGCGCTGAGCGCGCCATGTGGCTCCAAGCCGTTCCATATGAATGGACCACCTATGGACCCCGGTGGGCAACCTCTTATCACCGGAACAGTGGCTACTCCATGCTTGCTGACGATGCTCGCACTCCGGCCGGAGAAGAAGCTACGCCACAAGCCTGCTTCACGGCAGCCCAGCTCTAGGAGACGACGTAATGCAGCATTCCACTCGACGTTGTCGAAGGCTCCCTTAAAATCCACGAAGATTCCGAGCACGTATTTCGCCCGGCTGGCTGAAACCGTGCTCACCGTGCTCACAGCGTCCTTCTCGAAATCCAAATTACCATCTGCAGCCATCCGGTATGGTGTCCTTCAGACGATTCACCATGATTCCCTCTAGTACTTTTCCCAGCACTGGTAATAGACATATACCCCGATATGAAGCAGGATCCGTCCTGTCCCTATCGGGCCCCTTCAAGAGTGGAACCACCCTAGGGTGCTTCCATTCCGCAGGGAAATATCCTGTCTCCAGGCAGCGGGAGTACAACGCTGTCATTTGCTGAGGGATGGCACGCCACACTGCCTTGCAAATGGCACCTGTGATGCCGTCCATGCCGGGAGAGCGTCTGCTCTTCAACCTGGCTACGCAAGCGTCAACCTCAGAAGCTCTGAGGGCCGGTGGAGCCTCGGACGGTATGGCAATGTGCGCATTCGACTCCGCAACAGGGAAAAAGTTGCGGAGGAGCACACTCGCACAGTCGCTCCATGTTGCGACCGGCCCACCATCCGTCTGAAGGCATCCAATCTCCGTGCTCTTTTTGTGGCCTCGGCAAATCCTGTAGACGTGCCCCCATGGATCGTCTCTGTTGTCTCCCACGAAGCGTCGCCAGTTGTCTTCCTTCGTCCTCAGGATAAGCTTCTTGTATTGAGCTGAGGAGATCCTCAGTTCAACCACAAGTTGCTCTGCTTCGTCGGTCTCGTGCCGACGTGCGGCCTGCAGTCGCCGCCTCAGTCTCCTGACCTCTCGGCGTTTGGAGTGTAGTTCGGCAGTCCACCAAACTATTTTCCTCGCGGCTCTCGGCGTGCTGCGTCCCNGGAAGGGATTTCAACCACGGTGTTGAGTTTCCCAGGATAAGAAGCTATAGCAAATACATAGCGACTCTGCCCGGGACCAATTCGAAAGTATACTAGTCGGGCATACTTTCCCCCTTGGTGAGGAGCGAAGGTGTATCTATCACCTCTTCCTATCTATGGGTCACGGCAACCGGTTGAGAAACGCAACTCCACGTCGAACTTAACGGCTCTGCCCGCGTAACATTTGGGCTACCACAGCCACCACGATACTCCCACTAGAGGGCCGACCTCAATGCACCAAACCGCTCAGTTGACCCTCTGTGAGGGTCTAATACTAATTAGATGACTGATCAGCCACTCTTCCTCAGAGACTCACCGTCACGAGTCAGAGTGGTTGTGGTTGGTACATCACTGCCGGATTTCAAAAGAGTAATTTTAGTGCGACCGCGTATTTAAAAAAAGATACATACTGGCGGACCGTCAGAAATTTACCGACGAACGCAATTATGATCAAAAAATACCGCCCGAGTACTTTCAGTGCGACCCTGTATTTATAAATAAAATATACCGGCGGACCCTAAGAAATATACCACCGAACGCAGTTAAATTAAAAAAAAATGCCGCCTAAGGACTTTCAGTGTGACCGCGTATTTATAAATAAAATATACCGCCGGACCCTCAGCAGTATACCTAAGAACGCAATTATCAGTAAAAATATACCGCCTGTTATTCAGAAATATAGTCAATTATCAGTACTTTGGGTATCGATAAGCGTGTAATCGATATTTCATATTCGATAGCCGATGTTAAGGCGGTAAATTCAATTGAATCAAATCAAAAGACTAAAAGTGCAATAAATATACGAAAAATAGTATTAATCCAGCAGCAGCCATCATCAACAACTACAACAGCAGCAACAGCATTAAATACATTTATTTTTTAAGTGCAAATGGTGCAGTTGGAAATTATGGATTTTACTGTGGGAGAAGCAGACGAGGAAACACACACACACACACAATATGCCTGCACTGCATCCAGCACCCCACCCAGGGCTCTTCATACCCTTCATAACCCATTGCCCGCATTGCCCTTCTATTCTACGATGTTCTGGCGTTGTTGCTATAGGGCTCAAAAGGCTATGACGGCAGCGATGTTACCGCTGGGAGCGGCGGCTCTCCCGTCATCCCGACTCCAAGGCCGATATTTTTGGCTCCCTTTTTGTCTGCCGAAGACTTCGGCCTGCGTGTCCTGCGGGCGGGAACGCTCGACGTCGAGCTCGCGCCAACACTAGCTAGGCTAGCGTCGCTGGCATCTGCCTCGGTGTCCATGTCCATGGTCCGATAACCGATAACCACTTTCAAAAACCGATATTCGAACAGCTGACTTAGCGGAGACACTAACCGAAACCCAGGTCAAAAACCAAGGTTCGAACAGCTGAGAAACACGTGGCTTCTGAGAGACACTTGGCTTTTGAGAAACACGTGACAAATATTAATTTGCGAGTAATTTCGTCTATTCGGCAACTAATTAAACAAGGGAAAACACATTCTTTCGCACTGAAAACCCGACGGTAAGGCGGAACGCTTAAAAACACGTCTGCTTCCAGTAGCAGT
>NW_022995930.1:13431-14184 GCF_900245975.1 Drosophila guanche | reverse complement strand
GGCACATTTTTTAAATACACTTGTAACAGTGTGAGCATACAGAAGTCTGGATGCAAAATTTGGTAGCACTAGCTTTTATAGTCTCTGAGATTCAGGTGCTCAAGAAGACGGACGGACAGACGGACGGACAGACGGACAGACAGACAGGGCTCAATCGACTCGGCTATTGATGGTGATCAAGAATATATACACTTTATGGAGTGTGAATGAGAGAATGTGAAAAGAACAACAAAAGTTGCAGGACAGTTTGGGCTTAGCCACTGCTAATTAATTTCTTCTTTCTGGCTATAATAATGATCCAATTGGATCCCAATTTATTGATCTGATAGATATGGCCATTCCCTACAGAATGGCGTTTTTAGTTTTCTTCTATGTTTAAAATTGTAGATTTGGGAGGTTTTCGCCCTTTTGCGGGGGCGGAATGGGGCGGGGCACATTTTTTAAATACACTTGTAACAGTGTGAGCATACAGAAGTCTGGATGCAAAATTTGGTGGCTCTAGCTTTTGCGGGGGCGGAATGGGGCGGGGCACAATTTTTAAATACACTTGTAACAGTCTGGATGCAAAATTTGGTAGCTCTAGCTTTTATAGTCTCTGAGATTCAGGTGCTCAAGAAGACGGACGGACAGACGGACGGACAGACGGACGGACAGACAGACAGGGTTCAATCGACTCGGCTATTGATGGTGATCAAGAATATATACACTTTATGGGGTCGGATGCGATTCCTTCTGTGTGTTACATACATTAAC
>NW_022995930.1:6423-7737 GCF_900245975.1 Drosophila guanche | reverse complement strand
CAGAGGCAGAGGCCGAGTGAAGCAGAGTGTGAATGAGAGAATGTGAAAAGAACAACAAAAGCTGCAGGACAGTGTGGGTTTAGCCACTGCTAATTAATTTCTTCTTTCTGGCTATACTAATGATCCAATCGGATCCCAATTTATTGATCTGATAGATATGGCCATTCCCTATAGAATGGCGTTTATAGTTTTCTTTTATTTTTAAAATTGTAGATTTGGGAGGTTTTCGCCCTTTTGCGGGGGCGGAATGGGGAGGAGGAACATTTTTTAAATACATTTGTAATAGTGTGAGCATACAGAAGTCTGGATGCAAAATTTGGTGGCTCTAGCTTTTATAGTCTCTGAGATTCAGGTGCTCAACAAGACGGACGGACAGACGGACAGGGCTCAATCGACTCGGCTATTGATGGTGATCAATAATATGTACACTTTATGGGGTCGTAAACGATTCCTTCTGTGTGTTACATACATTAACTTTGTGCACAAATACAATATACCCTATTTACTCTTNGACGGACGGACAGACGGACGGACAGACGGACAGGGCTCAATCGACTCGGCTATTGATGGTGATCAATAATATGTACACTTTATGGGGTCGTAAACGATTCCTTCTGTGTGTTACATACATTAACTTTGTGCACAAATACAATATACCCTATTTACTCTTCGAGTACCGGGTATAAAACAAATATAAGCTGCGTGAGGGTGGGGGAGGGGGGTTGGTTAAAAGTCGGCAGAGGCAGAGGAAGAGGGACGGCAGAGGCAGAGGCCGAGGGAAGCAGAGTGTGAATGAGAGAATGTGAAAAGAATAACAAAAGCTGCAGGACAGTGTGGGTTTAGCCACTGCTAATTAATTTCTTCTTTCTGGCTATAATAATGATTCAACCGGATCCCAATTTGGTGATCTGATAGATATGGCTATTTCCTACAGAATGGCGTTTTTAGTTATCGTTTATCTTTAAAATTGTAGATTTGGGAGGTTTTCTCCCTTTTGCGGGGGCGGAAGGGGGCACATTTTTTAAATACACTTGTAACAGTGTGAGCATACAGAAGTCTGCATGCAAAATTTGGTGGTTGTAGCTTTTATAGTCTCTGAGATTCAGGTGCACAACAAGACGGATGGACAGACGGATGGACAGACGGACAGACAGACAGGGCTCAATCGACTCGGCTATTGATGGTGATCAAGAATATAAACACTTTATGGGGTCGGAAACGATTCCTTCTGTGTGTTACATACATTAACTTTGTGCACAAATACAATATACCCTATTTACTCTTCGACTACCGGGTATAAAATAAATATAAGCT
>NW_022995930.1:2548-3809 GCF_900245975.1 Drosophila guanche | reverse complement strand
GACGGACGGACAGACGGACAGACAGACAGGGCTCAATCGACTCGGCTATTGATGGTGATCAATAATATATACACTTTATGGGGTCGTAAACGATTCCTTCTGTGTGTTACATACATTAACTTTGTGCACAAATACAATATACCCTATTTACTCTTCGAGTACCGGGTATAAAACAAATATAAGCTGCGTGAGGGGGGGGAGGGGGGGGGGGTGGTTAAAAGTCGACAGAGGCAGAGGGACGGTAGAGGCAGAGGCCAAGTGAAGCAGAGTGTGAATGAGAGAATGTGAAAAGAACAACAAAAGCTGCAGGACAGTGTGGGTTTAGCCACTGCTAATTAATTTCTTCTTTCTGGCTATAATAATGATCCAATCGGATCCCAATTTGGTGATCTGATAGATAGGCCATTCCCTACAGAATAGCGTTTTTAGTTTTCGTTTATCTTTAATATTGTATCTGATAGACATGGCCATTCCCTACAGAATGGCGTTTTTAGTTTTCTTCTATCTTTAAAATTGTAGATTTGGGAGGTTTTCGCCTTTTGCGGGGGCGAAATGGGGCGTGCACATTTTTTAAATACACTTGTAACAGTGTGAGCATACAGAAGTCTGGATGCAACATTTGGTGGCTCTAGCTTTTATAGTCTCTGAGATTCAGGTGCTCAACAAGACGGACGGACAGACGGACAGACAGACAGGGCTCAATCGACTCGGCTATTGATGGTGATCAAGAATATATACACTTTATGGGGTCGGAAACGATTCCTTCTGTGTGTTACATACATTAACTTTGTGCACAAATAGAATATACCCTATTTACTCTTCGAGTACCGGGTATAAAACAAATATAAGCTGCGTGAGGAGGGTGGGGGGGGTGCATTCCCTACAGAATGGCGTTTTTAGTTTTCTTTTATCTTTAAAATTGTAGATTTGGGAGGTTTTCGCATTTTTGCGGGGTCGGAATGGGGCGGGGCACATTTTTTAAATACACTTGTAACAGTGTGAGTATACAGAAGTCTGGATGCAAAATTTGGTGGCTCTAGCTTTTATAGTCTCTGAGATTCAGGTGCTCAACAAGACGGACGGACAGACGGATGGACAGACGGATGGACAGACGGACAGACAGACAGGGCTCAATCGACTCGGCTATTGATGGTGATCAAGAATATAAACACTTTATGGGGTCGGAAACGATTCCTTCTGTGTGTTACATACATTAACTTTGTGCACAAATACAATATACCCTATTTACTCTTCGACTACC
>NW_022995930.1:0-631 GCF_900245975.1 Drosophila guanche | reverse complement strand
TGAAGCAGAGTGTGAATGAGAGAATGTGAAAAGAACAACAAAAGCTGCAGGACAGTGTGGGTTTAGCCACTGCTAATTAATTTCTTCTTTCTGGCTATAATAATGATCCAATCGGATCCCAATTTAGTGATCTGATAGATATGGCCATTCGCTACAGAATGTTTTAGTTTTCTTCTATCTTTAAAATTGTAGATTTGGGTGGTTTTCGCCCTTTTGCGGGGGCGGAATGGGGCGAGGCACATTTTTTAAATACACTTGTAACAGTGTGAGTATACAGAAGTCTGGATGCAAAATTTAGTGGCTCTAGCTTTTATAGTCTCTGAGATTCAGGTGCTCAACAAGACGGACGGACAGACGGACAGACAGACAGGGCTCAATCGACTCGGCTATTGATGGTGATCAAGAATATATACACTTTATGGGGTCGGAAACAATTCCTTCTGTGTGTTACATACATTAACTTTGTGCACAAATACAATATACCCTATTTACTCTTCGAGTACCGGGTATAAAACAATATAAGAGGCAGAGGCCGAGTGAAGCAGAGTGTGAATGAGAGAATGTGAAAAGAATAACAAAAGCTGCAGGACAGTGTGGGTTTAGCCACTGCTAATTAATTTCTTCTTTCTGC
>NW_022995929.1:13638-14198 GCF_900245975.1 Drosophila guanche | reverse complement strand
GGTTAAAAGTCGGCAGAGGCAGAGGCCGAGTGAAGCAGAGTGTGAATGAGAGAATGTGAAAAGAACAACAAAAGCTGCAGGACAGTGTGGGTTTAGCCACTGCTAATTAATTTCTTCTTTCTGGCTATATTAATGATCCAATCGGATCACAATTTATTGATCTGATAGATATGGCCATTCCCTACAGAATGGCGTTTTTAGTTTTCTTTTATCTTTAAAATTTTAGAGTTGGGAGGTTTTCGCCCTTTTGCGGGGGCGGAATGGGGCGGGGCACATTTTTTAAATACACTTGTACCACTGTGAGTATACAGAAGTCTGGATGCAAAATTTGGTGGCTCTAGCTTTTATAGTCTCTGAGATTCAGGTGCTCAACAAGACGGACGGACAGACGGACGGACAGACGGACGGACAGACGGACAGACAGACAGACAGGGCTCAATCAACTCGGCTATTGATGGTGATCAAGAATATATACACTTTATGGGGTCGGAAACGATTCCTTCTGTGTGTTACATACATTAACTTTGTGCACAAATACAATATACCCTATTTACTCTTCG
>NW_022995929.1:7928-10261 GCF_900245975.1 Drosophila guanche | reverse complement strand
GGGTTTAAAATCGGCAGAGGCAGAGGCCGAAAGAAGCAGAGTGTGAATGAGAATATGTGAAAAGAACAACAAAAGCTGCAGGACAGAGGCAAAGGCCGAGTGAAGCAGAGTGTGAATGAGAGAATGTGAAAAGAACAACAAAAGCTGCAGGACAGTGTGGGTTTAGCCACTGCTAATTAATTTCTTCTTTCTGGCTATAATAATGATCCAATCGGATCCCAATTTATTAAGCTGATAGATATGGCCATTCCCTATAGAATAGCGTTTTTAGTTTGCTTTTATCTTTAAAATTGTAGATTTGGGAGGTTTTCGCCCTTTTGCGGGGGCGGAATGAGGCGGGGCACATTTTTTAAATACACTTGTAACAGTGTGAGTATACAGAAGACTGGATGCAAAGTTTGGTAGCTCTAGCTTGTGAATGAGAGAATGTGAAAAGAACAACAAAAGCTGCAGGACAGTGTGGGTTTAGCCACTGCTAATTAATTTCTTCTTTCTGGCTATAATAATGATCCAATCGGATCCCAATTTGGTGATCTGATAGATATGGCCATTCCCTACAGAATGGCGTTTTTAGTTTTCTTCCATCTTTAAAATTGTAGATTTGGGAGGTTTTCGCCCTTTTGCGGGGGCGGAATGAGGCGGGGCACATTTTTTAAATACACTTGTAACAGTGTGAGTATACAGAAGTCTGGATGCAAAATTTGGTGGCTCTAGCTTTTATAGTCTCTGAGATTCAGGTGCTCAACAAGACGGACAGACGGACGGACAGACGGACAGACAGACAGGGCTCAATCGACTCGGCTATTGATTGTGATCAATAATATATACACTTTATGGGGTCGTAAACGATTCCTTCTGTGTGTTACATACATAAACTTTGAGCACAAATACAATATACCCTATTTACTCTTCGACTACCGGGTATAAAACAAATATAAGCTGCGGGAGGGTGGGGGGGGGGTGTTTTAAAGTCGGCAGAGGCAGAGGCCGAGTGAAGCAGAGTGTGAATGAGAATATGTGAAAAGAACAACAAAAGCTGCAGGACAGAGGCAAAGGCCGAGTGAAGCAGAGTGTGAATGAGAGAATGTGAAAAGAACAACAAAAGCTGCAGGACAGTGTGGGTTTAGCCACTGCTAATTAATTTCTTTTTTCTGGCTATAATAATGATCCAATCGGATCCCAATTTGGTGATCTGACAGATATGGCCATTCCCTACAGAATGGCGTTTTTAGTTTTCTTCTATCATTAAAATTGTAGATTTGGGAGGTTTTCGTCCTTTTGCGGGGGCGGAATGGGGCGGGGCACATTTTTTAAATACACTTGTAACAGTGTGAGTATACAGAAGTCTGGATGCAAAATTTGGTGGCTCTAGCTTTTATAGTCTCTGAGATTCAGGTGCTCAACAAGACGGACGGACAGACGGACGGACAGACGGACGGACAGACGGACGGACAGACGGACAGGGCTCAATCGACTCGGCTATTGATGCTGATCAAGAATATATACACTTTATGGGGTCGGAAACGATTCCTTCTGTGTGTTACATACATTAACTTTGTGCACAAATACAATATACCCTATTTACTCTTCGACTACCGGGTATAAAACAAATATAAGCTGCGTGAGGGGGGGGGGGGGGGGGGGGGGGAAAAAGGGGGGGGGGGGGGGGGGGGGGGGGGGGGGGGGGTGGTTAAAAGTCGGCAGAGGCAGATGCCGTGTGAAGCAAAATGTGAATGAGAGAATGTGAAAAGAACAACAAAAGCTGCAGGACAGTGTGGGTTTAGCCACTGCTAATTAATTTCTTCTTTCTGGCTATAATAATGATCCATCCGGATCCCAATTTGGTAGTCTGATAGATATGGCCATTCCCTACAGAATGGCGTTTTTAGTTTTCTTCTATCTTTCAATTGTGGTGATCTGATAGATATGGCCATTCCCTACAGAATGGCGTTTTTAGTTTTCTTTTATCTCTAAAATTGTAGATTTGGGAGGTTTTCGCCCTTTTGCGGGGGCGGAATGAGGCGGGGCACATTTTTTAAATACACTTGTAACAGTGTGAGTATACAGAAGTCTGGATGCAAAATTTGGTGGCTCTAGCTTTTATAGTCTCTGAGATTCAGGTGCTCAACAAGACGGACGGACAGACGGACGGACAGACAGACAGGGCTCAATCGACTCGGCTATTGATGGTGATCAATAATATATACACTTTATGGGGTCGTAAACGATTCCTTCTGTGTGTTACATACATTAACTTTGTGCACAAATACAATATACCCTATTTACTCTTCGAGTACCGGGTATAAAACAAATATAAGCTGCGTGAGGGGGGG
>NW_022995929.1:4528-5966 GCF_900245975.1 Drosophila guanche | reverse complement strand
ACGGAGGCACAAAGAACGGGAGAGGGACAGGGGCAGAAATAAATACAGCTGTAAATTCTCTTATTTATGTTAGATGAAATAAAAATTATACGCTTTTTGGGGGGGAAGAACTTTTTTTTGTTGTTTTTATATATATTATTTTTGAAAAAAAAAAAAATTTACCCTTTTTTCCTCTCGGAGACGGGAAAAAAAAAAAAAAAGAGGGGGGGGGGGGGGGGGGGGGGGGGGGGGGGTGGTTTAAAGTCGGCAGAGGCAGAGGCCGAGTGAAGCAGAGTGTGAATGAGAATATGTGAAAAGAACAACAAAAGCTGCTGGACAGAGGCAAAGGCCGAGTGAAGCAGAGTGTGAATGAGAGAATGTGAAAAGAACAACAAAAGCTGCAGGACAGTGTGGGTTTAGCCACTGCTAATTAATTTCTTCTTTCTGGCTATAATAATGATCCAATCGGATCCCAATTTGGTAGTCTGATAGATATGGCCATTCCCTACAGAATGGCGTTTTTAGTTTTCTTCTATCTTTCAATTGTGGTGATCTGATAAATATGGCCATTCCCTACAGAATGGCGTTTTTAGTTTTCTTTTATCTCTAAAATTGTAGATTTGGGAGGTTTTCGCCCTTTTGCGGGGGCGGAAGGGGGCGGGCACATTTTTTAAATACACTTGTAACAGTGTGAGTATACAGAAGTCTGGATGCAAAATTTGGTGGCTCTAGCTTTTATAGTCTCTGAGAATCAGGTGCTCAACAAGACGGACGGACAGACGGACGGACAGACAGACAGGGCTCAATCGACTCGGCTATTGATGTTGATCAATAATATATACACTTTATGGGGTCGTAAACGATTCCTTCTGTGTGTTACATACATAAACTTTGTGCACAAATACAATATACCCTATTTACTCTTCGAGTACCGGGTATAAAACAAATATAAGCTGCCGGAGGGGGGGGGGGGGGGGGCATTCCCTACAGAATGGCGTTTTTAATTTTCTTTTATCTTTAAAATTGTAGATTTGCAGGACAGTGCGGGTTCAGCCACTGCTAATTAATTTCTTCTTTCTGGCTATAATAATGATCCAATCGGATCCCAATTTGGTGATCTGATAGATAGGCCATTCCCTACAGAATAGCGTTTTTAGTTTTCTTTTATCTTTAAAATTGTAGATTTGGGAGGTTTTCGTCCTTTTGCGGGGGCGGAATAGGGAGGGGCACATTTTTTAAATACACTTGTGACAGTGTGAGCATACAGAAGTCTGGATGCAAAATTTGGTGGCTCTAGCTTTTATAGTCTCTGAGATTCAGGTGCTCAACAAGACGGACAGACGGACGGACAGACGGACAGACAGACAGGGCTCAATCGACTCGGCTATTGATGGTGATCAATAATATATACACTTTATGGGGTCGTAAACGATTCCTTCTGTGTGTTACATACATAAAC
>NW_022995929.1:0-1782 GCF_900245975.1 Drosophila guanche | reverse complement strand
GTGAAAGAGTGTTGTGTAGTGTTTCTGTTATATGTATTGTATTTCATCATTCTTTGTTTAGACTTGAGCATAATTCTGATCTTCTCCTATTTAATACAATTTTAAAATATGAGGAGGCAGAGGACAGGTGTAGGGAGGAGAGGGAGAAGGGGGGGGGGGGGAGGGGGGGGGGGGGGGGGGGGGGGGGGGGGGGTGGTTAAAAGTCGGCAGAGGCAGAGGGACGGCAGAGGCAGAGGCCGAGTGAAGCAGAGTGTGAATGAGAGAATGTGAAAAGAACAACAAAAGCTGCAGGACAGTGTGGGTTTAGCCACTGCTAATTAATTTCTTCTTTCTGGCTATAATAATGATCCAATCGGATCCCAATTTGGTGATCTGATAGATATGGCCATTCCCTACAGAATGGCGTTTTTAGTTTTCTTCTATCTTTAAATTGTGGTGATCTGATAGATATGGCCATTCCCTACAGAATGGCGTTTTTAGTTTTCTTTTATCTTTAAAATTGTAGATTTGGGAGGTTTTCGCCCTTTTGCGGGGGCGGAAGGGGCGGGGCACATTTTTTAAATACACTTTTTAGTTTTCTTCTATCTTTAAATTGTGGTGATCTGATAGATATGGCCATTCCCTACAGAATGGCGTTTTTAGTTTTCTTTTATCTTTAAAATTGCAGATTTGCAGGACAGTGTGGGTTTAGCCACTGCTAATTAATTTCTTCTTTCTGGCTATAATAATGATCCAATCGGATCCCAATTTGGTGATCTGATAGATAGGCCATTCTCTACAGAATAGCGTTTTTAGTTTTCTTTCATCTCTAAAATTGTAGATTTGGAAGGTTTTCGCCCTTTTGCGGGGGCGGAAGGGGGCGGGGCACATTTTTTAAATACACTTGTAACAGTGTGAGTATACAGAAGTCTGGATGCAAAGTTTGGTACCTCTAGCTTTTATAGTCTCTGAGATTCAGGTGCTCAAAAAGACGGACGGACAGACGGACGGACAGACGGACGGACAGACGGACAGACAGACAGGGCTCAATCGACTCGGCTATTGATGGTAATCAATAATATATACACTTTATGGGGTCGTAAACGATTCCTTCTGTGTGTTACATACATTAACTTTGTGCACAAATACAATATACCCTATTTACTCTTCGAGTACCGGGTATAAAACAAATATAAGCTGCGCGAGGGGTGGGGGGGGCTGGGCATTCCCTACAGAATGGCGTTTTTAGTTTTCTTTTATCTTTAAAATTGTAGATTTGCAGGACAGTGTGGTTTCAGCCACTGCTAATTAATTTCTTCTTTCTGGCTATAATAATGATCCAATCGGATCCCAATTTGGTGATCTGATAGATAGGCCATTCCCTACAGAATAGCGTTTTTAGTTTTCTTTTATCTTTAAAATTGTAGATTTGGGAGGTTTTCGCCCTTTTGCGGGGGCAGAATGGGGCGGGGCACATTTTTTAAATACACTTGTAACAGTGTGAGCATACAGAAGTCTGGATGCAAAATTTGGTGGCTCTAGCTCTTATAGTCTCTGAGATTCAGGTGCTCAACAAGACGGACGGTAGGACGGACGGACGGACAAACGGACAGACAGACAGGGCTCAATCGACTCGGCTATTGATGGTGATCAAGGATATATACACTTTATAGGGTCGGAAACGATTCCTTCTGTGTGTTACATACATTAACTTTGTGCACAAATACAATATACCCTATTTACTCTTCGACTACCGGGTATAAAACAAATATAAGCTGCGTGAGGGGGGGGGGGGGGGGGGGG
>NW_022995928.1:13303-14213 GCF_900245975.1 Drosophila guanche | reverse complement strand
GTTTTTTCAGACTTTGCGGTTTGTTTTTTCACATAACTTAAGTATCTTAGATCTGGTTGCAAAAAACTTTGATTATCTGAAAAGTTGATTGATTCTGCTATAAAATGGATCCAAACTCTGTGTGGTTTTAGCCTACCGTCTGGGTAAAGCTTTGAAATACAAAAATGTTTAATTTTTTGAGGTTTTTTTTACGAAATTTTGACTTTAAGAACTCGGGAAAAGTCGGGTTTATTTTCTATGGCAGAACTTGTTTTTTAAGAACTAGCAATTTTGAAATTTTTAGTTTAAGGTTTTATCAGAGGTTGCGGTTTGTTTTTTCACATATCTTAACTATCTTAATTTTGGTTGTAAAGAACTTTGATTATCGGAAAGTTGATTGATACTGCTACAAAGTCGATCCAAACTCTTTGTAGTTTTGGCCTACCGTCTGGGTAAAGCTTTGAAATGCAAAAATGTTGATTTTTGTGAGATTTTTTGTTTTCGAAATTTTTTACTTTAAAAACTCGGGAAAAGTCGGGTTTATTTTCTATGGCAGAACTTGTTTTTTAAGAACTTATTAAGGAAGTAATTTTTAGTTTAAGGTTTTTTCAGACTTTGCGGTTTGTTTTTTCACATAACTTAAGTATCTTAGATCTGGTTGCAAAAAACTTTGATTATCTGAATAGTTGATTGATACTGCTATTAAATGTATCCAAACTCTGTGTGGTTTTGGCCTACCGTCTCGGAAAAGCTTTGAAATTCAAAAATGTTAATTGTTGTGAGATTTTTTTTTTTTTTTTTTGAAATTTTGACTTTAATAACTCGTGAAAAGTCGGGTTTATTTTCCGAGCCAGAACTTGTTTTTTAAGAACTTATTAGGGGTATAATTTACAGTTTAACGGTTTTAAGAGGTTGCGGTTTGTTTTTTCAC
>NW_022995928.1:6382-8120 GCF_900245975.1 Drosophila guanche | reverse complement strand
ATTTTGACTTTTATAACTCGGGAAAAGTTGGGTTTATTTTCCAAGCCAGAACTTGTTTTTTAAGAACTTATTAGGGGTATAATTTATAGTTTAACGGTTTTCAGAGGTTGCGGTTTGTTTTTTCATATAACTTAAGTATCTTAGATCTGGTTGCAAAAAACTTTGATTATCTGAAAAGCTGATTGATACTGCTATAAAGTGGATCCAAGCTCTGTGTGGTTTTGTCCTACCGTCTGGGTAAAGCTTTGAAATGCAAACATGTTGATTTTTGTGAGGTAATTTTTACGAAATTTTGACTTTAAAAACTCGGGAACAGTCGGGACTATTTTCTATGGCAGAACTTGTTTTTTAAGAATTTATTAAGAAAGTAATTTTTTGTTTAAGGTTTTTTCAGAGGTAGCAATTTTTTTTTTCACATAGCTTAAGTATCTTAGATCTGGTTGCAAAAAACTTTGATTATCTGAAAAATTGATTCATGCTGCTATGAAGTGGATCCAAACTGAGTGTGGTTTTGGCCTACCGTCTGGGTAAAGCTTTGAACTGCAAACATGTTGATTTTTGTGAGGTATTTTTTATGAAATTTTGACTTTAAAAACTCGGGAAGAGTCGGGTTTATTTTCTATGCCAGAACTTTTTTTTTTAAGAATTTATTAAGAAAGTAATTTTTAGTTTAACGGGTTTTCAGAGGTTGCGGTTTGTGTTTTCACATAACTTAAGTATCTTAGATCTGGTTGTAAAGAACTTTGATTATCGGAGAGTTGATTGATGCTGCTAAAAAGTCGATCCAAACTCTGTGTGGTTTTGGCCTACCGTCTGGGTAAAGCTTTGAAATGCAAAAATGTTGATAGTTGTGAGATTTTTTGTTTTCGAATTTTTTACTTTAAAAACTCAGGAAAAGTCGGGTTTATTTTCTATGGCAGAACTTTTTTTCTAAGAATTTTCAAGGTGTCTACTTTTTTGTTTAAGGTTTTTTATAAGTAGAGGTTTGTTTTTTCACATAACTTAAGTATCTTAGATCTGGTTGTAAAGAACTTTGATTATCTGAAAAATTGATTCATGCTGCTATGAAGTGGATCCAAACTGAGTGTGGTTTTGGCCTACCGTCTGGGTAAAGCTTTGAACTGCAAACATGTTGATTTTTGTGAGATATTTTTTACGAAATTTTGACTTTAAAAACTCGGGAACAGTCGGGATTATTTTCTATGGCAGAACTTTTTTTCTAAGAATTTTCAAGGTGTCTACTTTTTGTTTAAGGTTTTTTAGAAGTAGCGGTTTGTTTTTTCACATAACTTAAGTATCTTAGATCTGGTTGTTAAGAGCTTTGATTGTCTGAAAATTTGATTGATACTGCTATAAAATGGATCCAAACTCTGTATGGGTTTGGCCTACCGTCTAGGTAAAGCTTTGAAATGCAAACATGTTGATTTTTGTGAGGTATTTTTTACGAAATTTTGACTTTAAAAACTCGGGAAGAGTCGGGTTTATTTTCTATGCCAGAACTTTTTTTTTTAAGAATTTATTAAGAAAGTAATTTTTAGTTTAACGGTTTTCAGAGGTTGCGGTTTGTTTTGTCACATAACTTAAGTATCTTAGATCTGGTTGTAAAGAACTTTGATTATCTGAAAAGTTGATTGATACTGCTATAAAATGGATCCAAACTCTGTGTGGTTTTGGCCTACCGTCTCGGAAAAGCTTTGAAATGCAAAAATGTGGATTGTTGTGAGATTTTTTTTTTTTT
>NW_022995928.1:0-1033 GCF_900245975.1 Drosophila guanche | reverse complement strand
TTTATTTTCTATGGCAGAACTTGTTTTTTAAGAACTAGCAATTTTGTAGTTTTTAGTTTAAGGTTTTATCAGAGGTTGCGGTTTGTTTTTTCACATATCTTAAGTATCTTAATTTTGGTTGTAAAAAACTTTGATTATCGGAATAGTTGATTGATACTGCTATAAAATGGATCCAAACTCTGTGTGGTTTTGGCCTACCGTCTCGGAAAAGCTTTGAAATGCAAAAATGTGGATTGTTGTGAGATTTTTTTTTTTTTCGAACGTTTGACTTTAAAAACTCGGGAAAAGTCGGGTTTATTTTCTATGGCAGAACTTGTTTTTTAAGAAGTTATTAAGGAAGTATCTTTTAGTTTAAGGTTTTTTCAGAGGTTGCGGTTTGTTTTTTCACATAACTTAAATATCTTAATTTTGGTTGTAAAAAACTTTGATTATCTGAAAAGTTGATTGATACTGCTACAAAGTCGATCCAAACTCTGTGTGGTTTTGGCCTACCGTCTGGGTAAAGCTTTGAAATGCAAAAATGTTGATTTTTGTGAGATTTTTTGTTTTCGAAATTTTTACTTTAAAAGCTCGGGAAAAGTCGGGTTTATTTTCTATGGCAAAATTTGTTTTTTAAGAACTTATTCAGCAAGTAATTTTTAGTTTAAGGTTTTTTCAGAGGTTGCGGTTTGTTTTTTCAAATAACTTAAGTATCTTAATTTTGGTTGTAAAAAACTTTGATTATCTGAATAGTTGATTGATACTGCTATAAAATGGATCCAAACTCTGTGTGGTTTTGGCCTACCGTCTCGGAAAAGCTTTGAAATTCAAAAATGTGGATTGTTGTGAGATTTTTTTTTCTCGAAAATTTGACTTTAAAAACTCGGGAAAAGTCGGGTTTATTTTCTATGGCAGAACTTGTTTTTTAAGAACTTATTAAGGAAGTATCTTTTAGTTTAAGGTTTTTTCAGAGGTTGCGGTTTGTTTTTTCACATATCTTAAGTATCTTAATTTTGGTTGTAAAAAACTTTGATTATCGGAAAAGTTGATTGAT
>NW_022995927.1:13126-14249 GCF_900245975.1 Drosophila guanche | reverse complement strand
AAGATAAAAGAAAACTAAAAACGCCATTCTGTAGGGAATGGCCATATCTATCAGATCACCAAATTGGGATCCGATTGGATCATTATTATAGCCAGAAAGAAGAAATTAATTAGCAGTGGCTAAACCCACACTGTCCTGCAGCTTTTGTTATTCTTTTCACATTCTCTCATTCACACTCTGCTTCCCTCGGCGTCTGCCTCTGCCGTCCCTCTGCCTCTGCCTCTGCCGATTTTAAACCCCCCCCCCCCCCCTCACGTAGCTTTTATTTGTTTTATACCCGGTACTCGAAGAGTAAATAGGGTATATTGTATTTGTGCACAAAGTTAATGTATGTAACACACAGAAGGAATCGCTTCCGACCCCATAAAGTGTATATATTCTTGATCACCATCAATAGCCGAGTCAATTGAGCCCTGTCTGTCTGTCCGTCTGTCTGTCCGTCTGTCAGTCCGTCTGTCCGTCCCTCTGTCCGTCCGTCTGTCCGTCCGTCTTGTTGAGCACCTGGATCTCAGACACTATAAAAGCTAGAGCCACCAAATTTTGCATCCAGACTTCTGTATACTCACACTGTTACAAGTGTATTTAAAAAATGTGCCCCGCCCCATTCCGACCCCGCAAAAGGGCGAAAACCTCCCAAATCTACAATTTTAAAGATAGAAGAAAATTAAAAACTCCATTCTGTAGGGAATGGCCATATCTATCAGATCACCAAATTGGGATCCGATTGGATCATTATTATAGCCAGGAATAAGAAATTAATTAGCAATGCCTAAACCCACACTGTCCTGCAGCTTTTGTTGTTCTTTTCACATTCTCTCATTCACACTCTGCTTCACTCGGCCTCTGCCTCTGCCGTCCCTCTGCCTCTGCCGACTTTTAACAACCCCCCCCTCCCCCACACAGCTTATATTTGTTTTATACCCTGTACTCGAAGAGTAAATAGGGTATATTGTATTTGTGCACAAAGTTAATGTATGTAACACACAGAAGGAATCGTTTCCGACCCCATAAAGTGTATATATTCTTGATCACCATCAATAGCCGAGTCAATTGAGCCCTGTCTGTCTGTCCGTCTGTCCGTCCGTCTGTCCGTCCGTCTTGTTGAGCACCTGAATCTCAGAGA
>NW_022995927.1:5568-7990 GCF_900245975.1 Drosophila guanche | reverse complement strand
CCCCGCCCCCTTCCGCCCCCGCAAAAGGGCGAAAACCTCCCAAATCTACAATTTTAAAGATAAAAGAAAACTAAAAACGCCATTCTGTAGGGAATGGCCGTATCTATCAGATCACCACAATTTAGAGATAGAAGAAAACTAAAAACGCCATTCTGTAGGGAATGGCCATATCTATCAGATCACCAAATTGGGATCCGATCATTATTATAGCCAGAAAGAAGAAATTAATTAGCAGTGGCTAAACCCACACTGTCCTGCAGCTTTTGTTGCACCTGAATCTCAGAGACTATAAAAGCTAGAGCTACCAAATTTTGCATCAAGACTTCTGTATGCTCACACTGTTACAAGTATATTTAAAAAATGTGCCCCGCCCCCTTCCGCCCCCGCAAAAGGGCGAAAACCTCCCAAATCTACAATTTTAAAGATAAAAGAAAACTAAAAACGCCATTCTGTAGGGAATGGCCGTATCTATCAGATCACCACAATTTAGAGATAGAAGAAAACTAAAAACGCCATTCTGTAGGGAATGCCCATATCTATCAGATCACCAAATTGGGATCCGATTGGATCATTATTATAGCCAGAAAGAAGAAATTTATAAGCAGTGGCTAAACCCACACTGTCCTGCAGCTTTTGTTGTTCTTTTCACCATCTCTCATTCACACTTTGCTTCACTCGGCCTCTGCCTCTGCCGTCCCTCTGCCTCTACCGACCTTAAACCACCCCCCCTCACGCAGCATATATTTGTTTTATACCCGGTACTCGAAGAGTAAATAGGGTATATTGTATTTGTGCACAAAGTTAATGTATGTAACACACAGAAGGAATCGTTTACGACCCCATAAAGTGTATATATTATTGATCACCATCAATAGCCGAGTCGATTGAGCCCTGTCTGTCTGTCCGTCTGTCCGTCCGTCTGTCCGTCCGTCTTGTTGAGCACCTGAATCTCAGAGACTATAAAAGCTAGAGCCACCAAATTTTGCATCCAGACTTCTGTATGCTCACACTGTTACAAGTGTATTTAAAAAATGTTCCCCGCCCCCTTCCGCCCCCGCAAAAGGGCGAAAACCTCCCAAATCTACAATTTTAAAGATAAAAGAAAATTAAAAACGCCATTCTATAGGGAATGGCCATATATATCAGATCACCACAGTTTAGAGATAGAAAAAAACTAAAAACGCCATTCTGTAGGGAATGGCCATATCTATCAGATCACCAAATTGGGATCCGATTGGATCATTATTATAGCCAGAAAGAATAAATTAATTAGCAGTGGCTAAACCCACACTGTCCTGCAGCTTTTGTTGTTCTTTTGACATTCTCTCATTCACACTCTGCTTCACTCGGCCTCTGCCTCTGCCGTCCCTCTGCCTCTGCCGACTTTTAACCACCCCCCCCCCTCCCCCTCACGCAGCTTATATTTGCTTTATACCCGGTAGTCGAAGAGTAAATAGGGTATATTGTATTTGTGCACAAAGTTAATGTATGTAACACACAGAAGGACTCGTTTCCGACCCCATAAAGTGTATATATTCTTGATCACCATCAATAGCCGAGTCGATTGAGCCCTGTCTGTATGTCCGTCTGTCCTTCCGTCTGTCCGTCCGTCTTGTTGAGCACCTGAATCTCAGAGACTATAAAAGCTAGAGCCACCAAATTTTTCATCCGGACTTCTGTATGCTCACACTGTTACAAGTGTATTTAAAAAATGTGCCCCGCCCCATTCCGCCCCCGCAAAAGGGCGAAAACCTCCCAAATCTACAATTTTAAAGATAAAAGAAAACTAAAACCGCCATTCTGTAGGGAATGCTCATATCTATCAGATTAATAAATTGGGATCCGATTGGATCATTATTATAGCCAGAAANATCTCAGAGACTATAAAAGCTAGAGCTACCAAATTTTGCATTCAGACTTCTGTATGCTCACACTGTTACAAGTGTATTTAAAAAATGTGCCCCGCCCCATTCCGCCCCCGCAAAAGGGCGAAAACCTCCCAAATCTACAATTTTAAAGATAAAAGAAAACTAAAACCGCCATTCTGTAGGGTATGCTCATATCTATCAGATCAATAAATTGGGATCCGATTGGATCATTAGTATAGCCAGAAAGAAGAAATTAATTAGCAGTGGCTAAACCCACACTGTCCTGCAGCTTTTGTTGTTCTTTTCACATTCTCTCATTCACACTCTGCTTCACTCGGCCTCTGCCTCTGCCCCCACCACCCTCACGCAGCTTATATTTCTTTTATACCCGGTAGTCGAAGAGTAAATAGGGTATATTGTATTTGTGCACAAAGTTAATGTATGTAACACACAGAAGGAATCGTTTCCGACCCCATAAAGTGTATATATTCTTGATCACCATCAATAGCCGAGTCGATTGAGTCCTGTCTGTCTGTCCGTCTGTCCGTCCGTCT
>NW_022995927.1:1479-2743 GCF_900245975.1 Drosophila guanche | reverse complement strand
CCCCCCCCCCCCCCCCCCCCCTCACGCAGCTTATATTTGTTTTATACCCGGTACTCGAAGAGTAAATAGGGTATATTGTATTTGTGCACAAAGTTAATGTATGTAACACACAGAAGGAATCGTTTCCGACCCCATAAAGTGTATATATTCTTGATCACCATCAATAGCCGAGTCGATTGAGCCCTGTCTGTCTGTCCGTCTGTCCGTCCGTCTGTCCGTCCGTCTTGTTGAGCACCTGAATCTCAGAGACTATAAAAGCTAGAGCCACCAAATTTTGCATCCAGACTTCTGTATGCTCACACTGTTACAAGTGTATTTAAAAAATGTGCCCGCCCCCTTCCGCCCCCGCAAAAGGGCGAAAACCTCCCAAATCTACAATTTTAAAGATAAAAGAAAACTTAAAACGCCATTCTGTAGGGAATGGCCTATCTATCAGATCACCAAATTGGGATCCGATTGGATCATTATTATAGCCAGAAAGAAGAAATTAATTAGCAGTGGCTAAGCCCACACTGTCCTGCAAATCTACAATTTTAAAGATAAAAGAAAACTATAAACGCCATTCTGTAGGGAATATCACGATGCTTATATTTGTTTTATACCCGGTACTCGAAGAGTAAATAGGGTATATTGTATTTGTGCACAAAGTTAATGTATGTAACACACAGAAGGAATCGTTTACGACCCCATAAAGTGTATATATTATTGATCACCATCAATAGCCGAGTCGATTGAGCCCTGTCTGTCCGTCCGTCTGTCCGTCCGTCTGTCCGTCCGTCTTGTTGAGCACCTGAATCTCACAGACTATAAAAGCTAGAGCCACCAAATTTTGCATCCTGACTTCTGTATGCTCACACTGTTACAAGTGTATTTAAAAAATGTGCCCCGCCCCCTTCCGCCCCCGCAAAAGGGCGAAAACCTTCCAAATCTACAATTTTAAAGATAAAAGAAAACTAAAAACGCTATTCTGTAGGGCTATCTATCAGATCACCAAATTGGGATCCGACTGGATCATTATTATAGCCAGAAAGAAGAAATTAATTAGGAGTGGCTGAACCCACACTGTCCTGCAAATCTACAATTTTAAAGATAAAAGAAAACTAAAAACGCCATTCTGTAGGGAATGGCCATATCTATCAGATCACCAAATTGGGATCCGATTGGATCATTATTATAGCCAGAAAGAAGAAATTAATTAGCAGTGGCTAAACCCACACTGTCCTGCAGCTTTTGTTGTTCTTTTCACATTCTCTCATTCACACTC
>NW_022995927.1:0-538 GCF_900245975.1 Drosophila guanche | reverse complement strand
AGCTTATATTTGTTTCATACCCGGTACTCGAAGAGTAAATAGGGTATATTGTATTTGTGCACAAAGTTAATATATGTAACACACAGAAGGAATCGTTTACGACCCCATAAAGTTTATATATTATTGATCACCATCAATAGCCGAGTCGATTGAGCCCTGTCTGTCTGTCCGTCTGTCCGTCTGTCCGTCCGTCTGTCCGTCCGTCTTGTTGAGCACCTGAATCTCAGAGACTATAAAAGCTAGAGCTACCAAACCTTGCATCCAGACTTCTGTATGCTCACACTGTTACAAGTGTATTTAAAAAATGTGCCCCGCCCCCTTCCGCCCCCGCAAAAGGGCGAAAACCTTCCAAATCTACAATTTTAAAGATAAAAGAAAACTAAAAACGCTATTCTGTAGGGAATGGCCTATCTATCAGATCACCAAATTGGGATCCGATTGGATCATTATTATAGCCAGAAAGAAGAAATTAATTAGCAGTGGCTAAGCCCACACTGTCCTGCAAATCTACAATTTTAAAGATAAAAGAAAACTAAAA
>NW_022995926.1:12409-14266 GCF_900245975.1 Drosophila guanche | reverse complement strand
GTTTGGATCCAGTTTATGACAGAATCAATCAACTTTTCAGATAATCAAAGTTTTTTGCAACCAGATCTAAGATACTTAAGTTATGTAAAAAAACAAACCGCAACCTCTGAAAAAACCTTAAACTAAAAATTACATCCTTAATAAGTTCCTAAAAAACAAGTTCTGCCATAGAAAATAAACCCGACTTTTCCCGAGTTTTAAAAGTAAAATTATCGAAAAAAAAAATCTCACATCAATCAACATTTTTGCATTTCAAAGATTTACCCAGACGGTAGGCCAAAACAACAAACAGTTTGGATCCATTTTATAGCAGTATCAATCATTTTTTCAGATAATCAAAGTTTTTTACAACCAAAATTAAGATACTTAAGTTATGTGAAAAAACAAACCGCAACCTCTGAAAAAACCTTAAACTTAAAATAACTTCCTTAATAAGTTCTTAAAAAACAAGTTCTGCCATAGAAAATAAATCCGAGTTTTCAAAGTCAAAATTTCGTACAAAATACATCACAAAAATCAACATTTTTGCTTTTCAAAGCTTTACTTAGACGGAAGGTCAAAACCACACACAGTTTGGATCCAGTTTATGACAGAATCAATCAACTTTTCAGATAATTAAAGTTTTTTGCAACCAGATCTAAGATAGTTAAGTTATGTAAAAAAAACAAACCGCAACCTCTGAAAAAACCTTAAACTAAAAATTATAACCTTAATAAGTTCCTAAAAAACAAGTTCTGCCATAGAAAATAAACCCGACTTTTCCCGAGTTTTTAAAGTAAAAATATCGAAAAAAAAAATCTCACATCAATCCACATTTTTGCATTTCAAAGCTTTTCCGAAAGGGTAGGCCAAAACCACACAGAGTTTGGATCCATTTTATAGCAGTATCAATCAACTTTTCAGATAATCAAAGTTTTTTGCAACCAAATCTAAGATACTTAAGTTATGTAAAAAAACAAACCGCAACCTCTGAAAAAACCTTAAACTAAAAATAACATCCTTAAAAAGTTCTTACAAAACAAGTTCTGCCATAGAAAATAAACCCGAGATTTTAAAGTCAAAATTTCGTACAAAATACCTCACAAAAATCAACATTTATACATTTCAAAGCTTTACCAAGACGGTAGGCCAAAACCACACAGAGTTTGGATCCATTTTATAGCAGAATCAATCAACTTTTCAGATAATCAAAGTTTTTTGCAACCAGATCTTAGATACTTAAGTTATGTGAAAAAAACAAACGCAACCTCCGAAAAAAACATAAAACAAAAATTTACAAAATTGTTAGTTCTTAAAAAACTAGTTCTGCCATAGAAAATAAACTTTTCCCGAGTTTTTAATGTCAAAATTTCGAAAAAAAAAATCTCACAACAATCATTATTTTTGCATTTCAAAGCTTTTCCGAGACGGTAGGTCAAACCCACAAACAGTTTGGATCCATTTTATAGCAGTATCAATCAACTTTTCAGATAATCAAGATTTTTTACAACCAAAATTAAGATACTTAAGTTATGTAAAAAAACAAACCGCAACCTCTGAAAAAACCTTAAACTAAAAATTACATCCTGAATAAGTTCCTAAAAAACAAGTTCTGCCATAGAAAATAAACTCGACTTTTCCCGAGTTTTTAAAGTAAAAATTTCGCAAACATAAAATCTCACAACAATCAAAATTTTTGCATTTCATAGCTTTACCCAGACGGTAGGCTAAAACCACACAGAGTTTGGATCCATTTTACAGCAGAATCAATCAACTTTTCTGATAATCAAAGTTTTTTGCAACCAGATCTTAGATACTTAAGTTATGTGAAAAAACAAACCGCAACCTCTGAAAAAACCTTAAACTAAAAATTACAAA
>NW_022995926.1:0-9951 GCF_900245975.1 Drosophila guanche | reverse complement strand
GTTTTTTGCAACCAGATCTTAGATACTTAAGTTATGTGAAAAAAACAAACCGCAACCTCTGAAAAAACATTAAACAAAAAATTACAAAATTGTTAGTTCTTAAAAAACAAGTTCTGTCATAGAAAATAAACCCGACTTTTCCCGAGTTTTTAAAGTCAAAATTTCGAAAACAAAAAATCTCACAACAATCAAAATTTTTGCATTTCAAAGCTTTACCCAGACGGTAGGCCAAAACCACACAGAGTTTGGATCCATTTTATAGCAGTATCAATCAACTTTTCAGATAATCAATCTTTTTTTAACAACGAAAATTAAGATACTTAAGTTATGTGAGAAAACACACCGCACCTTCTGAAAAAAGTAAAAATATCCAAAAAAAAATCTCACAACAATCAACATTTTTGCGTTTCAAAGCTTTTCCGAGACGGTAGGCCAAAACCACACAGAGTTTGGATCCATTTTATAGCAGAATCAATCAACTTTTCAGATAATCAAAGTTTTTTACAACCAGATCTAAGATACTTAAGTTATGTGAAAAAACAAACCGTAACCTCTGAAAAAACCTTAAACTAAAAATTACATCCTTATTAAGTTCCTAAAAAAACAAGTTCTGCCATAGAAAATAAACCCGACTTTTCCCGAGTTTTTAAAGTAAAAATTTCGAAAAAAAAGTCTCACAACAATCAACATTTTTGCATTTCAAAGCTTTACCCAGACGGTAGGCCAAAACCACACAGTGTTTGGATCCATTTTATAGCAGTATCAATCAACTTATCATATAATCAAAGTTTTTTGCAACCAGATCTAAGATACTTAAGCTATGTGAAAAAAAAAATGTCTACCTCTGAAAAAACCTTAAACAAAAAATTACTTTCTTAATATATTCTTAAAAAAAAAAGTTCTGCCATAGAAAATAAAAACGACTCTTCCCGAGTTTTAAAAGTCAAGATTTCGTAAAATTAAAACCTCACAAAAATCAACATTTTTGCATTTAAAAGATTTACCCAGACGGTAGGAAAAAACCACACAGAGTTTGGATCCATTTTATAGCAGTATCAATCAACTTTTCAGATAATCAAAGTTATTTACAACCAAAATTAAGATATTTAAATTATGTGAATAAACAAACCGCAACCTCTGAAAAAACCTTAAACTAAAAATAGCATCCTTAATAAGTTCTTAAAAAAACAAGTTCTGCCAAAGAAAATAAACCCGACTTTTCCCGAGTTTTTAAAGTCAAAATTTCGAAAGAAAAATCTCACAACAATCAACATTTTTGCATTTCAAAGCTTTTCCGAGACGGTAGGCCAAAACCTCACTCAGTTTGGATCCACTTGGATCCGTTATGGAAAAAACAAACCGCTAATTATAAAAAAAAATTAAACATAAAAGTACAAACTTTGAAAATTCTTAAAAGAAAAGTTCTGCCATAGAAAATACACTACAAAATGCAGTACAAAATACCTCACAAAAATCAACATTTTTGTTTTTCAAAGCTTTACCCAGACGGTAGGCCAAAACGACACAGAGTTTGGATCCATTTTATAGCAGTATCAATCAACTTTTCAGATAATCAAAGTTTTTTACAACCAGGTCTAAGATACTTAAGTTCTGTCAAAAAACAAACCGCAACCACTGAAAAAACGATAAACTAAAAATAACAGCCTTAATAAGTTCTGAAAAAACAAGTTCTGCCAAAGAAAATAAACCCGACTTTTCCCGAGTTTTTAAAGTAAAAATTTCGAGATAGAAAAACTTACAACCTCTGAAAAAACCATAAACTAAAAATAACAGCCTTAATAAGTTCTGAAAAAACAAGTTCTGCCAAAGAAAATAAACCCGACTCTTCCCGAGTTTTTAAAGTCAAAATTTCGTAAAATATACCTCAAAAATTAACATTTTTGCATTTCAAAGCTTTTCACAGACGGTAGTCCAAAACCACACAGAGTTTAGATCCACTTCATAGCAGCATCAATCAACTTTTCAGATATTAAAAGTTCTTTACAACCAGATCTAAGATACTTAAGTTCTGTCAAAAAACAAACCGCTACATCTAAAAAAACCTTAAACAAAAAAATACAAACTTTGAAAATTCTGAAAAAAACAAGGTCTGCCGTAGCAAATAAACCCGACTCTTTCCGAATTTTTAAAGTCAAAATTTCGTTAAAAATACCTCACAAAAATTTACATTTTTGCATTTCAAAGCTTTTCCCAGTCGGTAGGGAAAACCCACACAGAGTTTGGATCCACTTTATAGCAGCATCAATCAACTTTTCAGATAATCAAAGTATTTTGCAACCAGATCTAAGATACTAAAGTTATGTGAAAAACAAAACGCAACCTCTGAAAAAACCTTAAACAAAAAATTACTTTCTTAATAAACTCTTAAAAAAAAATGTCTGCCATAGAAAATAAATCCGAGTTTTCCCGAGTTTTTAAATTCAAAATTTCGAAAAAAAAATCTCACAACAATCAATATTTTTTTCATATCCGAGACGGTAGGCCAAAACCACACACAGTTTGGATCCACTTCATAGCAGCATCAATCAACTTTTCAGATAATCAAAGTTCTTTACAACCAGATCTAAGATACTCAAGTTATGTGAAAAATCAAATCGCAACCTCTGAAAAAACCTTAAACTAAAAATTGCTTTCTTAATAATCTATTAAAAAGAAAGTTCTGCCATAGAAAATAAACCCGACTTTTCCCAAATTTTTAAAGTCAAAATTTCGTTAAAAAAATCTCACAACAATCAACGTTTTTTAATTTCAAAGCTTTGCCCAGACGGTAGGCCAAAATCAAACAGAGTTAGGATCCACTTTATAGCAGCATCAATCAACTTTTCAGATAATCAAAGTTTTTTGCAACCAGATCTAAGAACTAAAGTTACGTGAAACATAAATCGCAACCTCTGAAAAAACCTTAAACAAAAAATTACTTTCTTAATAAACTCTTAAAAAAAATTTCTGCCATAGAAAATAAACCCGAGTTTTGCCGAATTTTTAAAATCAAAATTTCGAAGAAAAAAAATCTCACAATAATCAACGTTTTTTCATTTCCTAGACGGTAGGCCAAAACCAAACAGAGTTTGGATCCACTTTATAGCAGTATCAATCAACTTTTCAGATAATCAAAGTTCTTTACAACCAGGTCTAAGATACTTAAGTTATGTGAAAAAACAAACTGAAACTTCTAAAACACATTAAACAAAAAAGTACAAAATTTTGAAAATACTTAAAAAAAAAGTTCTGCCAAAAGAAAATAAACCCGACTCTTCCCGAACTTTTTAAAGTCAAAATTTCGTAAAAAATACCTCACAAAAATCAACAGATTTTCATTTCAAAGCTTTACCCAGACGTTAGGCCAAAACCACACAGAGTTTGGATCAATTTTATAGCAGTATCAATCAACATTTCAGATAATCAAAGTTTTTTGCAACCAGATCTAAGATACTAAAGTTATGTGAAAAACAAAACGCAACCTCTGAAAAAACCTTAAGCAAAATATTACTTTCTTATAAAACTCTTAAAAAAAATGTCTTCCATAGAAAATAAACCAGAGTTTTCCCGAGTTTTTAAAGTCAAAATTTCGAAGAAAAAAATTCTCACAACAATCAATATTTTTTTCATTTCCTAGACGGTAGGCCAAAACCACACACAGTTTGGATCCACTTCATAGCAGCATCAATCAACTTTTCAGATAATCAAATTTCTTTACAACCAGATCTAAGATACTTAATTTATGTGAAAAATCAAATCGCAACCTCTGAAAAAACCTTAAACTAAAAATTACTTTCTTAATAACCTCTTAAAAAAAAAATTCTGCCATAGAAAATAAACCCGACTTTTCCCAAATTTTTAAAGTCCAAATTTGGTACAAAACACCTCACAAAAGTCAACATTTTTGCATTTCAAAGCTTTACCCAGACGGTAGGCCAAAACCACACAGAGTTTGGATCCACTTTATAGCAGTATCAATCAACTTTTCAGATAATCAAAGTTCTTTACAACCAGGTCTAAGATACTTAAGTTATGTGAAAAAACAAACCGCAACTTCTTAAGCACATTAAACAAAAAAGTACAAAATTTTGAAAATACTTAAAAAAAAAGTTCTGCAATAGAAAATAAACCCGACTTTTCCCGAATTTTTAAAGTCAAAATTTCGTTAAAAAAATCTCACAAAAATCAACGTTTTTTCATTTCAAAGCTTTGCCCAGACGGTAGGCCAAAATCAAACAGAGTTTGGATCCACTTTATAGCAGAATCAATCAACTTTTCAGATAATCAGAGTTTTTTGCAACCAGATCTAAGATACTAAAGTTATGTGAAAAACAAATCGCAACCTCTGAAAAAACCTTAAACAAAAAATTACTTTCTTAATAAACTCTTAAAAAAAGATGTCTGCCTTAGAAAATAAACCGATTTCCCGAGTTTTTAAAGTCAAAATTTCGAAAAAAAAAAATCTCACAACAATCAACGTTTTTTCATTTCAAAGCTTTGCCCAGACGGTAGGCCAAAATCACACAGAGTTTGGATCGATTTTATAGCAGTATCAATCAACTCTTCAGATAATCAAAGTTTTTTACAACCAAAATTAAGATACATAAATTATGTGAAAAAAACAAACCGCAACTTCTGAAAAAACCTTAAACTAAAAATAACATCCTTAATAAGTTCTTAAAAAACAAGTTCTGCCAAAGAAAGTAAACCCGGGAAAAATCGAGTTTTTAAAGTCAAAATTTCGAAAAAAAAAATCTCACAACAATCAACATTTTTTCATTTCAAAGCTTTGCCCAGACGGTAGGCCAAAATCAAACAGAGTTTGGATCCACTTTATAGCAGAATCAATCAACTTTTCAGATAATCAGAGTTTTTTGCAACCAGATCTAAGATACTAAAGTTATGTGAAAAACAAACCGCAACCTCTGAAAAAACCTTAAACTTAAAAGTACTTTCTTAATATTCTCTTAAAAATAAAGTTCTGCCACAGAAAATGAACCCGACTCTTCCCGAACTTTTTAAAGTCAAAATTTCGTAAAAAATACCTCACAAAAATCAACAGATTTTCATTTCAAAGCTTTACCCAGACGTTAGGCCAAAACCACACAGAGTTTGGATAAATTTTATAGCAGCATCAATCAAATTTTCAGATAATCAAAGTTTTTTGCAACCAGATCTAAGATACTAAATTTATGTGAAAAACAAACCGCAACCTCTGAAAAAACCTTAAACTTAAAATTGCTTTCTTAATAATCTTTAAAAAAAAAAGTTCTGCCACAGAAAATGAACCCGACTCTTCCCGAACTTTTTAAAGTCAAAATTTCGTAAAAAATACCTCACAACAATCAACAGATTTTCATTTCAAAGCTTTACCCAGACGGTAGGCCAAAAGCACACAGAGTTTGGATCCACTTAATAGCAGTATCAATCAACTTTTCAGATAATCAAAGTTCTTTACAACCAGGTCTAAGATACTTAAGTTATGTGAAAAAACAAACCGCAACTTCTAAAACACATTAAACAAAAAAGTACAAAATTTTGAAAATACTTAAAAAAAAAGTTCTGCCATAGAAAATAAACCCGACTTTTCCAACGCAACCTCTGAAAAAAACATTAAAAAAAAAATTACATACTTAATAATCTCTCAAAAAAAAGAGCTCTGCCATAGAAAATAAACCCGACTTTCCCCGAGTTTTTAAAGTCAAAATTTCGAAGAAAAAAAATCTCACAACAATCAACGTTTTTTCATTTCAAAGCTTTGCGCAGACGGTAGGCCAAAATCACACAGAGTTTGAATCCATTTTATAGCAGTATCAATCAACTTTTCAAATAATCAAAGTTTTTTGCAACCAGATCTAAGTTACATAAGCTATGTGAAAAAAAAATCATTACCTCTGAAAAAACCTGAAATAAAAAATTACTTTTTTAATAAATTCTTTAAAAAAAGTTCTGAAATAGAATATAAACCCGACTTTTCCAGAATTCTTAAAGTCAAAATTTCGTACAAAACACCTCACAAAAATCAACATTTTTGCATTTCAAAGCTTTACCCAGACGGTAGGCCAAAACCACACAGAGTTTGGATCCATTTTATAGCAGTATCAATCAACTTTTCAGATAATCAAAGTTTTTTACAACCAAAATTAAGATACTTAAGTTATGTGAAAAAACAAAGCGCTACTTCTAAAAAACCTTAAACAAAAAAGTACAAACTTTGAAAAGTCTTAAAAGAAAAGTTCTGCCATAGAAAATAAACCCGACTTTTCCCGAGTTTTTAAAGTAAAAATTTCGTACAAAATACCTCACAAAAATCAACATTTTTGCATTTCAAAGCTTTACCCAGACGGTAGGCCAAAACCACACAGAGTTTGGATCCACTTTATAGCAGTATCAATCAACTTTTCAGATAATCAAAGTTCTTTACAACCAGGTCTAAGATACTTAAGTTATGTGAAAAAACAAACCGCAACCTCTGAAAAAACATTAAAATAAAAATTACATCCTTAATAAGTTCTTAAAAAACAAGTTCTGCCATAGAAAATAAACCTGACTTTTCCCGAGTTTTTAAAGTAAAAATTTCGAAAAAAAAAATCTCACAACAATCAACATTTTTGCATTTCAAAGCTTTACCCAGACGGTAGGCCAAAACCACACAGAGTTTGGATCCATTTTATAGCAGTATCAATAAACTTTTCAGATAATCAAAATTTTTACAACCAAAATTAGGATACTTAAGTTATGTGAAAAAACAAATCGCTACCTCTGAAAAAACCTTAAACAAAAAATTACTTTCTTAATAAATTCTTAAAAATAAAGTTCTGCCATGGAAAATAAACCCGACTCTTTCCGAGTTTTAAAAGCCAAAATTTCGTTAAAAATACCTCACAAAAATCAACATTTTTGCATTTCAAATCTTTACCCAGACGGTAGGCCAAAACCACACAGAGTTTGGATCCATTTTATAGCAGTATCAATAAACTTTTCAGATAATCAAAGACTTTTAAAACCAAAATTAAGATACTTAAGTTATGTGAAAAAACAAACTGCAACCTCTGAAAAAACCTTAATTTAAAAATTACAATATTGCTTGTTCTTAAAAAACTAGATCTGCCATAGAAAATAAGACCGACTTTTCACGAGTTTTTAAAGTCAATATTTCGAAAAAAAAAAATCTCACATCAATCAACATTTTTGCATTTCAAATCCTTACCCAGGCGGTACGCCAAAACCACACAGAGTTTGGATCCATGTTATAGACGTATCAATCAACTTTTCAGATAATCAAAGTGTTTTACAACAAAAATTAAGATACTTAAGGTATGTGAAAAAAACAAACCGTAACCTCTGAAAAAACCTTAAACTAAAAATTACAAAATTGCTAGTTCTTAAAAAACAAGATCTGCCATAGAAAATAAAAGCGACTTTTCCCGAGCTTTAAAGTAAAAATTTCGAAAACAAAAAATCTCACAACAATCAACAATTTTGCATTACAAAGCTTTACCCAGACGGTAGGCCAAAACCACACAGAGTTTGGATCCATTTTATAGCAGAATGAATCAACTTTTCAGATAATCAAAATTTTTTACAACCACAATTAAGATACTTAAGTTATGTGAAAAAACAAACCGCAACCTCTGAAAAAACCTTTAACTAATAATTACATCATTAATAAGTTCCTGAAAAACAAGTTCTGCCATAGAAAATAGACCCGACTTTTCCCGAGTTTTTAAAGTCAAAATTTGGAAAAAAAAATCTCACAAAAATTAACAATTTTGCATTACAAAGCTTTACCCAGACGGTAAGCCAAAACCACGCAGAGTTTGGATCCATGTTATAGACGTATCAATCAACTTTTCAAGTAATCAAAGATTTTTACAACCAAAATTAAGATACTTAAGTTATGTGAAAAGCAAACCGCAACCTCAGAAAAAACCTGAAACTAAAAATTACAAAATTGCTAGTTCTTAAAAAACAAGTTCTGCCATAGAAAATAAAAGCGACTTTTCCCGAGCTTTTAAAGTAAAAATTTCGAAATTAAAACCAAAATTAAGATACTTAAGTTATGTGAAAAAACAAACTGCAACCTCTGAAAAAACCTTAATTTAAAAATTACAAAATTGCTAGTTCTTAAAAAACTAGATCTGCCATAGAAAATAAGACCGACTTTTCACGAGTTTTTAAAGTCAAAATTTCGAAAGAAAAAAAATTAAGATACTTAAGTTATGTGAAAAAACAAACCGCAACCTCTGAAAAAACCTTTAACTAATAATTACATCATTAATAAGTTCCTGAAAAACAAGTTCTGCCATAGAAAATAAAAGCGACATTTCCCGAGTTTTTAAAGTCAAAATTTGGAAACAAAAAAATCTCACAACAATTTACAATTTTGCATTACAAAGCTTTACCCAGACGGTAGGCCAAAACCACACAGAGTTTGGATCCATTTTATAGCAGTATCAATCAACTTTTCAGATAATCAAAGTTTTTTACAACCACAATTAAGATACTTAAGTTATGTGAAAAAACAAACCGCAACCTCTGAAAAAACCTTTAACTAATAATTACATCATTAATAAGTTCCTGAAAAACAAGTTCTGCCATAGAAAATAACCCCGACATTTCCCGAGTTTTTAAAGTCAAAATTTGGAAACAAAAAAATCTCACAACAATCAACAATTTTGCATTACAAAACTTTACCCAGACGGTAGGCCAAAACCACACAGAGTTTTCATCCATTTTATAGCAGTATCAATCAACTTTTCAGATAATCAAAGATTTTTACAACCAAAATTAAAATACTTAAGTTATGTGAAAAAACAAACCGCAACCTCTGAAAAAACCTTTAACTAATAATTACATCATTAATAAGTTCCTGAAAAACAAGTTCTGCCATAGAAAATAACCCCGACATTTCCCGAGTTTTTAAAGTCAAAATTTGGAAACAAAAAAATCTCACAACAATTAACAATTTTGCATTACAAAGCTTTACCCAGACGGTAGGCCAAAACCACACAGAGTTTGGATCCATTTTATAGCAGTATCAATCAACTTTTCAGATAATCAAAGTTTTTTACAACCACAATTAAGATACTTAAGTTATGTGAAAAAACAAGCCGCAACCTCTGAAAAAACCTTAAACTAAAAATTACAAAATTGCTACTTCTAAAAAACAAGATCTGCCATAGAAAATAAAAGCGACTTTTCCCGAGCTTTTAAAGTAAAAATTTCGAAAAAAAAAAATCTCACAACAATCAACAATTTTGCATTACAAAGCTTTACCCAGACGGTAGGCCAAAACCACACAGAGTTTGGATCCATGTTATAGAAGTATCAATCAACTTTTCAGATAATCAAAGTTTTGTACAACCAAAATTAAGATACTTAGGTTATGTGAAAAACAAACCGCAACCTCAGAAAAAACCTGAAACTTTAAATTACTTCCTTAATAAGTTCTTAAAAAACAAGTTGTGCCATAGAAAATAAACCCGACTTTTCCCGAGTTTTTAAAGTCAAAATTTGGAAAAAAAATCTCACAACAATCAACAATTTTGCATTACAAAGCTTTACCCAGACGGTAGGCCAAAACCACACAGAGTTTGGATCCATTTTATAGCAGTTTCAATCAACTTTTCAGATAATCAAAGATTTGTACAACCAAAATTAAGATACTTAACTTATGTGAAAAAACAAACCGCAACCTCTGAAAAAAACTTAAACTAAAAATTACAAAATTGCTAGTTCTTAAAAAACAAGTTCTGCCATAGAAAATAAACCCGACTTTTCCCGACTTTTTAAAGTCAAAATTTGGAAAAAAAAATCTCACAACAATCAACAATTTTGCATTACAAACCTTTACCCAGACGGTAGGCCAAAACCACACTGTGTTTGGATCCATTTTATAGCAGTATGAATCAACTTTTCAGATAATCAAAGTTTTTTTACAACCACAAT
>NW_022995925.1:13098-14301 GCF_900245975.1 Drosophila guanche | reverse complement strand
CCACTGCTAATTAATTTCTTCTTTCTGGCTATAATAATGATCCAATCGGATCCCAATTTGGTGATCTGATAGATATGGCCATTCCCTACAGAATGGCGTTTTTAGTTTTCTTTTATCTTTAAAATTGTAGATTTGGGAGGTTTTCGCCCTTTTGCGGGGGCGGAATGGGGCGGGGCACATTTTTTAAATACATTTGTAATAGTGTGAGCATACAGAAGTCTGGATGCTAAATTTGGTGGCTCTAGGTTTTATAGTCTCTGAGATTCAGGTGCTCAACAAGACGGACGGACAGACGGACGGACAGACGGACAGACAGACAGGGCTCAATCGACTCGGCTATTGATGGTGATCAAGAATATATACAGTTCAAGGTGTCGGAAACGATTCCTTCTGTGTGTTACATACATTAACTTTGTGCACAAATACAATATACCCTATTTACTCTTCGAGTACCGGGTATAAAACAAATATAAGCGAGGGGGGGGGGGATGGTTTAAAGTCGGCAGAGGCAGAGGGACGGCAGAGGCAGAGGCCGAGTGAAGCAGAGTGTGAATGAGAGAATGTGAAAAGAACAACAAAAGCTGCAGGACAGTGTGGGTTTAGCCACTGCTAATTAATTTCTTCTTTCTGGCTATAATAATGATCCAATCGATATGGCCATTCCCTATAGAATGGCGTTTTTAGTTTTCTTCTATCTTTAAAATTGTAGATTTGGGAGGTTTTCGCCCTTTTGCGGGGGCGGAATGGGGCGGGGCACATTTTTTAAATACACTTGTAACAGTGTGAGCATACAGAAGATAATAATGATCCAATCGGATCCCAATTTATTGATCTGATAGATATGGCCATTCCCTATAGAATGGCGTTTATAGTTTTCTTCTATCTTTAAAATTGTAGATTTGGGAGGTTTTCGCCCTTTTGCGGGGGCAGACTGGGGCGGGGCACATTTTTTAAATACATTTGTAACAGTGTGAGCATACAGAAGTCAAGATGCAAAATTTGGTGGCTCTAGCTTTTATAGTCTCCGAGATACAGGTGCTCAACAAGACGGACGGACAGACGGACGGACAGACGGACAGACAGACAGGGCTCAATCGACTCGGCTATTGATGGTGATCAAGAATATATACACTTCATGGGGTCGGAAACGATTCCTTCTGTATGTTACATACATTAACTTTGTGCACAAATACAATATACCCT
>NW_022995925.1:6941-7760 GCF_900245975.1 Drosophila guanche | reverse complement strand
TTTATAGTCTCTGAGATTCAGGTGCTCAACAAGACGGACGGACAGACGGACGGACAGACAGACAGGGCTCAATCGACTCGGCTATTGATGGTGATCAAGAATATATACACTTTATGGGGTCGGAAACGATTCCTTCTGTGTGTTACATACATTAACTTTGTGCACAAATACAATATACCCTATTTACTCTTCGAGTACCAGGTATAAAACAAATATAAGCTGCGGGAGGGGGGGGTTTGGTTAAAAGTCGGCAGAGGCAGAGGCAGAGGGACGGCAGAGGCAGAGGCCGAGGGAAGCAGAGTGTGAATGAGAGAATATGAAAAGAATAACAAAAGCTGCAGGACAGTGTGGGTTTAGCCACTGCTAATTAATTTCTTCTTTCTGGCTATAATAATGATCCAATCGGATCCCAATTTGGTGATCTGATAGATATGGCCATTCCCTACAGAATGGCGTTTTTAGTTTTACTTTTTATCTTTAAAATTGTAGATTTGGGAGGTTTTCGTCCTTTGGCGGGGGCGGAATGGGGCGGGGCACATTTTTTAAATACACTTGTAACAGTGTGAGCATACAGAAGTCTGGATGCAAAATTTGGTGGCTCTAGCTTTTATAGTCTCTGAGATTCAGGTGCTCAACAAGACGGACGGACAGAAAGACAGGGCTCAATCGACTCGGCTATTGATGGTGATCAAGAATATATACACTTTATGGGGTCGGAAACGATTCCTTCTGTGTGTTACATACATTAACTTTGTGCACAAATACAATATACCCTATTTACTCTTCGAGTACCGGGTATAAAACAAATATAAGCTGCGG
>NW_022995925.1:0-1712 GCF_900245975.1 Drosophila guanche | reverse complement strand
ACGGACGGACAGACAGACAGGGCTCAATCGACTCGGCTATTGATGGTGATCAAGAATATATACACTTTATGGGGTCGGAAACGATTCCTTCTGTGTGTTACATACATTAACTTTGTGCACAAATACAATATACCCTATTTACTCTTCGAGTACCGGGTATAAAACAAATATAAGCTGCGTGAGGGGGGGGGGTTTGGTTTAAAGTCGGCAGAGGCAGAGGCCGAGTGAAGCAGAGTGTGAATGAGAGAATGTGAAAAGAACAACAAAAGCTGCAGGACAGTGTGGGTTTAGCCACTGCTAATTAATTTCTTCTTTCTGGCTATAATAATGATCCAATCGGATCCCAATTTGGTGATAGATATGGACATTCCCTACAGAATGGCGTTTTTAGTTTTCTTTTATCTTTAAAATTGTAGATTTGGGAGGTTTTCGCTCTTTTGCGGGGGCGGAAGGGGGCGGGGCACATTTTCTAAATACACTTGTAACAGTGTGAGCATACAGAAGTCTGGATGCAAAATTTGGTGACTCTAGCTTTTATNCATTCCCTACAGAATGGCGTTTTTAGTTTTCTTCTATCTTTAAAATTGTAGATTTGGGAGGTTTTCGCCCTTTTGCGGGGGCGGAATGGGGCGGGGCACATTTTTTAAATACACTTGTAACAGTGTGAGCATACAGAAGTCTGGATGCAAAATTTGGTGACTCTAGCTTTTATAGTCTCTGAGATTCAGGTGCTCAACAAGACGGACGGACAGACGGACGGACAGACGGACAGACAGACAGGGCTCAATCGACTCGAATATTGATGGTGATCAATAATATGTACACTTTATGGGGTCGGAAACGATTCCTTCTGTGTGTTACATACATTAACTTTGTGCACAAATACAATATACCCTATTTACTCTTCGAGTAACAGGTATAAAAAAAATATAAGCTGTGTGAGCGGGGGAGGGGGGGGGGGGGTGGTTTAAAGTCGGCAGAGGCAGAGGCCGAGTGAAGCAGAGTGTGAATGAGAGAATGTGAAAAGAACAACAAAAGCTGCAGGACAGTGTGGGTTTAGCCACTGCTAATTAATTTATTCTTTCTGACTATAATAATGATCCAATCGGATCCCAATTTGGTGATCTGATAGTTTTGGCCATTCCCTACAGAATGGCGTTTTTAGTTTTCTTTTATCTTTAAAATTGTAGATTTGCAGGACAGTGTGGGTTTAGCCACTGCTAATTAATTTCTTCTTTCTGGCTATAATGATCCAATCGGATCCCAATTTGGTGATCTGATAGATATGGCCATTCCCTACAGAATGGCGTTTTTAGTTATCTTCTATCTTTAAAATTGTAGATTTGGGAGGTTTTCGCCCTTTTGCGGGGGCGGAATGGGGCGGGGCACATTTTTTAAATACACTTGTAACAGTGTGAGCATACAGAAGTATGGATGCAAAATTTGGTAGCACTAGCTTTTATAGTCTCTGAGATTCAGGTGCTCAAGAAGACGGACGGACAGACGGACGGACAGACGGACAGACAGACAGGGCTCAATCGACTCGGCTATTGATGGTGATCAAGAATACATACACTTTATGGGGTCGTAAACGATTCCTTCTGTGTGTTACATACATTAACTTTGTGCACAAATACAATATACCCTATTTACTCTTAGAGTACAGGGTATAAAAAAAAATATAAGCTGCGTGAGAGGGGGGGGGGGGGGGG
>NW_022995924.1:12958-14335 GCF_900245975.1 Drosophila guanche | reverse complement strand
AAAGTCGGCAGAGGCAGAGGGACGGCAGAGGCAGAGGCAGAGGCCGAGTGAAGCAGAGTGTGAATGAGAGAATGTGAAAAGAACAACCAAAGCTGCAGGACAGTGTGGGCTTAGCCACTGCTAATTAATTTCTTCTTTCTGGCTATAATAATGATCCAATCGGATCCCAATTTATCGATCTGATAGATATGGCCATTCCCTACAGAATGGCGTTTTTAGTTTTCTTCTATCTTTAAAATTGTAGATTTGGGAGGTTTTCGCCCTTTTGCGGGGTCGGAATGGGGCGGGGCACATTTTTTAAATACACTTGTAACAGTGTGAGTATACAGAAGTCTGGATGCAAAATCTGGTGGCTCTAGCTTTTATAGTCTCTGAGATTCAGGTGCTCAACAAGACGGACGGACAGACGGACGGACAGACGGACAGACAGACAGGGCTCAATCGACTCGGCTATTGATGGTGATCAGGACAGTGTGGGCTTAGTCACTGCTAATTAATTTCTTCTTTCTCGCTATAATAATGATCCAATCGGATCCCAATTTGGTGATCTATAGATAGATACGGACAGACGGACAGACAGACAGGGCTCAATCGACTCGGCTATTGATTGTGATCAAGAATATATACACTTTATGGGGTCGGAAACGATTCCTTCTGTGGGTTAAATACATTAACTTTGTGCACAAATAAAATATACCCTATTTACTCTTCGAGTACCGGGTATAAAACAAATATAAGCTGCGTGAGGGGGGTGGTGGTTAGAAGTCGGCAGAGGCAGAGGGACGGCAGGGGCAGAGGCCGAGTGAAGCAGAGTGTGAATGAGAGAATGTGAAAAGAACAACAAAAGCTGAAGGACAGTGTGGGTTTAGCCACTGCTAATTAATTTCTTCTTTCTGGCTATAATAATGATCCAATCGGATCCCAATTTATTGATCTGATAGATATGGCCATTCCCTACAGAGTGGCGTTTTTAGTTTTCTTCCATCTTTAAAATTGTAGATTTGGGAGGTTTTCGCCATTTTGCGGGGGCGGAATGGGGCGGGGCACATTTATTAAATACACTTGTAACATACATACATGTAGCATACAGAAGTCTGGATGCAAAATTTGGTGGCTCTAGCTTTTATAGTCTCTGAGGTTCAGGTGCTCAACAAGACGGACGGACAGACGGAAGGACAGACGGACGGACAGACAGGGCTCAATCGACTCGGCTATTCGTGGTGATCAAGAATATATACACTTTATGGGGTCGGAAACGATTCCTTCTGTGTGTTACAGACATTAACTTTGTGCACAAATACAATATACCCTATTTACTCTTCGAGTACCGGGTATAAAACAAATATAAGCTGCGTGAGGGGGGGGGGGGGGGGGGGG
>NW_022995924.1:8215-10170 GCF_900245975.1 Drosophila guanche | reverse complement strand
GAGGGGGGGGGGGGGGGGGGGGGGGGGGGGGGGAGGGGGGGGGGGGGGGGGGGGGGGGGGGGGGGTGGTTAAAAGTCGGCAGAGGCAGAGGGACGGCAGAGGCAGAGGCCGAGTGAAGCAGAGTGTGAATGAGAGAATGTGAAAAGAACAACAAAAGCTGCAGGACAGTGTGGGTTTAGCCACTGCTAATTAATTTCTTCTTTCTGGCTATAATAATGATCCAATCGGATCCCAATTTGGTGATCTGATAGATATGGCCATTCCCTACAGAATGGCGTTTTTAGTTTTCTTCTATCTTTAAAATTGTAGATTTGGGAGGTTTTCGCCCTTTTGCGGGGGCGGAATGGGGCGGGGCACATTTTTTAAATACACTTGTAACAGTGTGAGCATACAGAAGTCTGGATGCAAAATTTGGTGGCTCTAGCTTTTATAGTCTCTGAGATTCAGGTGCTCAACAAGACGGACGGACAGACGGACGGACAGACGGACAGACAGACAGGGCTCAATCGACTCGGCTATTGATGGTGATCAAGAATATATACACTTTATGGGGTCGGAAACGATTCCTTCTGTGTGTTACATACATTAACTTTGTGCACAAGTACAGTATACCCTATTTACTCTTCGAGTACCGGGTATAAAACAAATATAAGCTGCGTGTGGGACGGGGGGTGGTTAAAAGTCGGCAGACGCAGAGGGACGGCAGAGGCAGAGGTCGAGTGAAGCAGAGTGTGAATGAGAGAATGTGAAAAGAACAACAAAAGCTGCAGGACAGTGTGCCTTAGTGTGGAATTAGCCACTGCTAATTAATTTCTTCTTTCTGCCTTTAATAATGATCAAATCGGATCCCAATTTGGTGATCTGATAGATATGGCCATTCCCTACAGAATGGCGTTTTTACTTTTCTTTTATCTTTAAAATTGTAGATTTGGGAGGTTTTCGCCCTTTTGCGGGGGCGGAATGGGGCGGGGCACATTTTTTAAATACACTTGTAACAGTGTGAGCATACAGAAGTCTGGATGCAAAATTTGGTGGCTCTAGCTTTTATAGTCTCTGAGATTCAGGTGCTCAACAAGACGGACGGACAGACGGACGGACAGACAGGGCTCAATCGACTCGGCTATTGATGGTGATCAAGAATATATACACTTTATGGGGTCGGAAACGATTCCTTCTGTGTGTTACATACATTAACTTTGTGCACAAATACAATATACCCTATTTACTCTTCGAGTACCGGGTATAAAACAAATATAAGCTGCGTGAGGGGGGGGGGGGGGGGGGGGGNATTAACTTTGTGCACAAATACAATATACCCTATTTACTCTTCGAGTACCGGGTATAAAACAAATATAAGCTGCGTGAGGGGGGGGCGGTTTAAAGTCGGCAGAGGCAGAGGGACGGCAGAGGCAGAGGCCGAGTGAAGCAGAATGTGAATGAGAGAATGTGAAAAGAACAACAAAAGCTGCAGGACAGTGTGGGTTTAGCCACTGCTAATTAATTTATTCTTTCTGGCTATAATAATGATCCTATTGATGGTGATCCAATTTGGTGATCTGATAGATATGGCCATTCCCTACAGAATGGCGTTTTTAGTTTTCTTCTATCTTTAAAATTGTAGATTTGGAAGGTTTTCGCTCTTTTGCGGGGGCGGAATGGGGCGGGTCACATTTTTTAAATACACTTGTAACAGTGTGAGCATACAGAAGTCTGGATGCAAAGTTTGGTGGCTCTAGCTTTTATAGTCTCTGAGATTCAGGTGCTCAACAAGACGGACGGACAGACGGACGGACAGACGGACAGACAAAGAGGGCTCAATCGACTCGGCTATTGATGGTGATCAAGAATATATACACTTTATGGGGTCGGAAACGATTCCTTCTGTGTGTTACATACATTAACTTTGTGCACAAATACAATATACCCTATTTACTCTTCGAGTACCGGGTATAAAA
>NW_022995924.1:3926-5056 GCF_900245975.1 Drosophila guanche | reverse complement strand
GCATACAGAAGTCTGGATGCAAAATTTGGTGCCTTGGAGAAATTTGGAACAACAAAAGCTGCAGGACAGTGTGGGTTTAGCCACTGCTAATTAATTTATTCTTACTGGCTATAATAATGATCCAATCGGATTCCAATTTATTGGTCTGATAGATATGGCCATTCCCTACAGAATGGCGTTTTTAGTTTTCTTTTATCTTCAAAATTGTAGATTTGGGAGGTTTTCGCTCTTTTGCGGGGGCGGAAGGGGGCGGGGCACATTTTTTAAATACACTTCTAACAGTGTGAGCATACAGAAGTCTGGATGCAAAATTTGGTGGCTCTAGCTTTTATAGTCTCTGAGATTCAGGTGCTCAACACGACGGACGGACAGACGGACAGACAGACAGGGCTCAATCGACTCGGCTAATGGTGGTGATCAATAAAATATACACTTTATGGGGTCGGAAACGATTCCTTCTGTGTGTTACATACATTAACTTTGTGCACAAATACAATGTACCCTATTTACTCTTCGAGTACCGGGTATAAAACAAATATAAACTGCGTGAGGGTGGGAGGGGGGGGGGCATTCCCTACAGAATGGCGTTTTTAGTTTTCTTCTATCTTTAAAATTGTAGATTTGGGAGGTTTTCGCCCTTTTGAGGGGGTGGATGGGGGCGGGGCGCATTTTTTAAATACACTTGTAACAGTGTGAGCATACAGAAGTCTGGATGCAAAATTTGGTGCCTTGGAGAAATTTGGAACAACAAAAGCTGCAGGACAGTGTGGGTTTAGCCACTGCTAATTAATTTCTTCTTTCTGGCTATAATAATGATCCAATCGGATCCCAATTTATTGATCTGATAGATATGACCATTCCCTACAGAATGGCGTTTTTAGTTTTCTTCTATCTTTAAAATTGTAGATTTGGGAGGTTTTCGACCTTTTGCGGGGGCGCAATGGGGCGGGGCACATTTTTTAAATAAACTTGTAACAGTGTGAGCATACAGAAGTCTGGATGCAAAATTTGGTAGCTCTAGCTTTTATAGTCTCTGAGATTCAGGTGCTCAACAAGACGGACGGACAGACGGACGGACAGACGGACGGACAGACGGACGGACAGACGGACGGACAGACGGACGGACAGAC
>NW_022995924.1:0-663 GCF_900245975.1 Drosophila guanche | reverse complement strand
AGAACAACAAAAGCTGCAGGACAGTGTGGGTTTAGCCACTGCTAATTAATTTCTTCTTTCTGGCTATAATAATGATCCAATCGGAACCCAATTTAGTGATCTGATAGATATGGCCATTCCCTACAGAATGGCGTTTTTAGTTTTCTTCTATCTTTAAAATTGTAGATTTGGGAGGTTTTCGCTCTTTTCCGGGGGCGGAATGGGGCGGGGCACATTTTTTAAATACACTTGTAACAGTGTGAGCATACAGAAGTCTGGATGAAAAATTTGGTAGCTCTAGCTTTTATAGTCTCTGAGATTCAGGTGCTCAACAAGACGGACGGACAGACGGACGGACAGACGGACGGACAGACGGACAGACAGACAGGGCTCAATCGACTCGGCTATTGATGGTTATCAAGAATATATACACTTTATGGAGTCGGAAACGATTCCTTTTGTGTGTTACATACATTAACTTTGTGCAGTGTGGGTTTAGCCACTGCTAATTAATTTCTTCTTTCTGGCTATAATAATGATCCAATCGGATCCCAATTTGGTGATCTGATAGATACGGCCATTCCCTACAGAATGGCGTTTTTAGTTTTCTTCTATCTTTAAAATTGTAGATTTGGGAGGTTTTCGCTCTTTTGCGGAGGCGGAATGGGGCGGGGCACATTTTTT
>NW_022995923.1:0-14347 GCF_900245975.1 Drosophila guanche | reverse complement strand
AAATTTCGTACAAAATACCTCACAAAAATCAACATTTTTGCATTTCAAGGCTTTACCCAGACGGTAGGACAAAACCACACAGAGTTTGGATCCATTTTATAGCAGTATCAATCCACTTTTTAGATAATCAAAGTTTTTTGCAACCAAAATTAAGATACTTAAGTTATGTGAAAAAACAAACTGCAACCTCTGAAAAAACCTTAAACTAAAAATTACATTCTTAATAAGTTCTTAAAAAAACAAATTCTGTCATAGAAAATAAAACCGACTTTTCCCGAGTTTTTAAGGTCAACATTTCGTACAAAATACCTTACAAAAATCAACATTTTTGCATTTCAAAGCTTTACCCAGACGGTAGGCCAAAACCACACAGAGTTTGGATCCATTTTATAGCAGTATCAATCAACTTTTTAGATAATCATAGTTTTTTTGCAACCAAAATTAAGATACTTAAGTTATGTGAAAAAACAAACTGTAACCTCTGAAAAAACCTTAAAATAAAAATTACATCCTTAATAAGTTCTTAAAAAAACAAGTTCTGCCATAGAAAATAAACCCGACTTTTCCCGAGTTTTTAAAGTCAAAATTTCGAGAAAAAAGAAATCTCACAACAATCAACATTTTTGCATTTCAATGCATTACCCAGACGGTAGGCCAAAACCACACACAGTTTGGATCCATTTTATAGCAGTATCAATCAACTTTACAGATACTCAAAGTTTTTTGAAACCAGATCTAAGATACTTAAGTTATGTGAAAAAACAAAGCGGAACTTCTAAAAAACCTTAAACAAAAAAGTACAAATTTTGAAAATTCTTCAAAGAAAATTTTTGCCATAGAAAATAAACCCGACTTTAGGGCTTAAGAATTTCAGTTTTAAAGCATGTTTTATGGAGTGTTTTTAGTTGTAAAAACGTAAAGTTCCGAAATGGGTCTGCCATCCTGTTTTGGTGTGTCTCAAACCTAGGTAAAATATCGTCATAGTTAGGTGAAAAATCTATTAGTTTCAAAAAACGTTGGTTTTAATTCTTACTTAAGTTATGTGAAAAAACAAATCGCTACCTCTGAAAAAACCTTAAACAAAAAATTACTTTATTAATAAATTCTCAAAAATAAAGTTCTTCCATAGAAAATAAACCCGACTCTTCCCGAGTTTTTTTAGTCATAATTTCATAAAAAATACCTCAGAAAAATAAACATTTTTGCATTTCAAGGCTTTACCCAGACGGTAGGACAAAACCACACAGAGTTTGGATCCATTTTATAGCAGTATCAATCAACTTTTTAGATAATCATAGTTTTTTGCAACCAAAATTAAGATACTTAAGTTATGTGAAAAAACAAACTGTAACCTCTGAAAAAACCTTAAAATAAAAATTACATCCTTAATAAGTTCTTAAAAAAACAAATTCTGCCATAGAAAATAAACCCGACTTTTCCCGAGTTTTTAAAGTCAAAATTTCGAGAAAAAAGAAATCTCACAACAATCAACATTTTTGCATTTCAATGCATTACCCAGACGGTAGGCCAAAACCACACAGAGTTTGGATCCATTTATAGCAGTATCAATAAACTTTTCACATAATCAAAGTTTTTTGCAATTAGATCTAAGATACTTAAGTTATGTGAAAAAACAAATCGCTACCTCTGAAAAAACCTTAAACAAAAAATTACTTTCTTAATAAATTCTCAAAAACAAATTCTGTCATAGAAAATAAACCCGACTTTTCCCGAGTTTTTAAAGTGAACATTTCGTACAAAATACCTCACAAAAATCAACATTTTTGCATTTCAAAGCTTTACCCAGACGGTAGGCCAAAACCACACAGAGTTTGGATCCATTTTATAGCAGTATCAATCAACTTTTTAGATAATCAACGTTTTTTGCAACCAGATCCTAGATACTTAATTTATGTGAAAAAACAAACCGCAACCTCTGAAAAAACCTTAAACTAAAAATTACATCCTTAATAAGTTCCTAAAAAAACAAGTTCTGCCATAGAAAATAAACCCGACTTTTCCCGAGTTTTTAAAGTCAAAAATTCGTAAAAAATATCTCACAAAAATCAACATTTTGGCATTTCAAAGCTTTACCCAGACGGTAGGCCAAAACCACACAGAGTTTGGGTCCATTTTATAGCAGTATCAATCAACTTTTCAGATAATCAAAGTTTTTTGCAACCAAAATTAAGATACTTAAGTTATGTGAAAAAACAAACTGTAACCTCTGAAAAAACCTTAAAATAAAAATTACATCCTTAATAAGTTCTTAAAAAAACAAGTTCTGCCATAGAAAATACACCCGACTTTTCCCGAGTTTTTAAAGTCAAAATTTCGAAAAAAAGAAATCTCACAACAATCAACATTTTTGCATTTCAATGCATTACCCAGACGGTAGGCCAAAACCACACAGAGTTTGGATCCATTTATAGCAGTATCAATAAACTTTTTACATAATCAAAGTTTTTTGCAATTAGATCTAAGATACTTAAGTTATGTGAAAAAACAAATCGCTACCTCTGAAAAAACATTAAACAAAAAATTACTTTCTTAATAAATTCTCAAAAATAAAGTTCTTCCATAGAAAATAAACCCGACTCTTCCCGAGTTTTTATAGTCATAATTTCATAAAAAATACCTCAGAAAAATAAACATTTTTGCATTTCAAAGCTTTACCCAGACGGTAGGCCAAATCCACACAAAGTTTGGATCCATTTATAGCAGTTTCAATAAACTTTTCACATAATCAAAATTTTTTGCAATTAGATCTAAGATACTTAATTTATGTGAAAAAACAAATCGCTACCTCTGAAAAAACCTTAAACAAAAAATTACTTTCTTAATAAATTCTCAAAAATAAAGTTCTTCCATAGAAAATAAACCCGACTCTTCCCGAGTTTTTATAGTCATAATTTCATAAAAAATACCTCACAAAAATCAACATTTTTGCATTTTAAAGCTGTACCCAGACGGTAGCCCAAAACCACACAGAGTTTGTATCCACTTTACAGCAGTATCAATTAACTTTTCAGACAATCAAAGTTCTTTACAACCAGATCTTAGATATTTAAGTTATGTAAAAAAAACAAACCGCAACCTCTGAAAAAACCTTAAACTAAAAATTACTTTCTTAATAATCTCTTAAAAAAAAGTTCTGCCATAGAAAATAAACCCGACTTTTCCCGAATTCTTAAAGTCAAAATTTCGTACAAAATACCTCACAAAAATCAACATTTTTGCATTTCAAGGCTTTACCCAGACGGTAGGACAAAACCACACAGAGTTTGGATCCATTTTATAGCAGTATCAATCAACTTTTTAGATAATCAAAGTTTTTTGCAACCAAAATTAAGATACTTAAGTTATGTGAAAAAACAAACTGCAACCTCTGAAAAAACCTTAAAATAAAAATGACATCCTTAATAAGTTCTTAAAAAACAAGTTCTGCCATAGAAAATAAACCCGACTTTTCCCGAATTTTTAAAGTCAAAATTTGGTACAAAAATACCCCACAAAAATCAACATTTTTGCATTTCAAAGCTTTACCCAGACGGTAGGAAAAACCTACACAGAGTTTGGTTCCATTTTATAGCAGTATCAATCCACTTTTCAGATAATCATAGTTTTTTACAGCCAAAATAAGATACTTAAGGTATGTGAAAAAACAAATCGCTACCTCTGAAAAAACCTTAATCAAAAATTACATTCTTAATAAATTCTTAAAAAAAAAGTTTTCGATTCTTCCCGAGTTTTAAAAGTCCAAATTTCGTACAAAATACCTCACAAAAATCAACATTTTTGCATATAAAAGCTTTGCCCAGACGGTAGGCCAAAACCACACAGAGTTTGGATCCACTTTATAGCAGTGTCAATCAACTTTTCAGATACTCAAAGTTTTTTGAAACCAGATCTAAGATACTTAAGTTATGTGAAAAAACAAAGCGCAACTTCTAAAAAACCTTAAAGAAAAAAGTACATATTTTGAAAATTCTTCAAAGAAAATTTTTGCCATAGAAAATAATCCCGACCCTTCCCGAATTTTTAAAGTCAAAATTTGGTACAAAATGCCTCACAAAAATCAACATTTTTGCATTTCAAAGCTTTACCCAGATGGTAGGCCAATACCACACAGAAATTGGATCCATTTATAGCAGTATCAATAAACTTTTCACATAATCAAAGTTTTTTGCAATTAGATCTAAGATACTTAAGTTATGTGAAAAAACAAATCGCTACCTCTGAAAAAACCTGCATTTTTGCATTTCAAAGCTTTACCCAGATGGTAGGCCAATACCACACAGAAATTGGATCCATTTATAGCAGTATCAATAAACTTTTCACATAATCAAAGTTTTTTGCAATTAGATCTAAGATACTTAAGTTATGTGAAAAAACAAATCGCTACCTCTGAAAAAACCTTAAACAAAAAATTACTTTCTTAATAAATTCTCAAAAATAAAGTTCTTCCATAGAAAATAAACCCGACTCTTCCCGAGTTTTTATAGTCATAATTTCATAAAAAAATACCTCAGAAAAATAAACATTTTTGCATTTCAAAGCTTTACCCAGACGGTAGGCCAAAACCACACAGAGTTTGGATCCATTTTATAGCAGTATCAATCAACTTTTCAGATAATCAAAGTTTTTTACAACCAAAATTAAGATACTTAAGCTATGTGAAAAAACAAACCGCAACCTCTGAAAAAACCAGAAACTTAAAATTACTTCCTTAATAAGTTCTTAAAAAACAGTTCTGCCATAGAAAATAAACCCGACTTTTCCCGAATTTTTAAAGTCAAAATTTGGTACAAAAATACCCCACAAAAATCAACATTTTTGCATTTCAAAGCTTTACCCAGACGGTAGGCAAAACCCACACAGAGTTTGGTTCCATTTTATAGCAGTATCAATCCACTTTTCAGATAATCATAGTTTTTTTACAGCCAAAATAAGATACTTAAGGTATGTGAATTTTGTTTAGCGATGGAGACTTTTTTGGAATTAGTTTTTAATGTAAGAATTATTTAAGAATTTTTTTTTCAAAAGCTAAGAAGGGCTCAAAATTTTCAGGTTTAAAGCATGTTTTATGGAGTGTTTTTAGTTGTAAAAACGTATATTTTCGAAACGGGTCTCGGTAGGCCAAAACCACACAGAGTTTGGATCCACTTTACAGCAGTATCAATCAACTTTTCAGATAATCAAAGTTCTTTACAACCAGATCTAAGATACTTAAGCTATGTGAAAGATCTAAGATCTAAGATCTAAGATACTTAAGCTATGTGAAAAAACAAATCGCTACTTCAAAAAAACCTTAAACAAAAAAGTACAAACTTTGAAAATTCTTAAAAGAAAAGTTCTGCCATAGAAAATAAACCAGACTTTTCCCGAATTTTTAAAGGCAAAATTTCGTACAAAATACCTCACAAAAATCAACATTTTTGCATTTCAAAGCTTTACCCAGACGGTACGCAAAAACCACGCAGAGTTCCAATCCACTTCATAGCAGCATCAAGCAACTTTTCAGATAATCAAATTTCACAACAACCAGATCTAAGATACTTAAGTTATGTGAAAAAACAAACCGCTACTTCTAAAAAACCTTAAACAAAAAAGTACAAACTTCGAAAATTCTTAAGAGAAAAGTTCTGCCATAGAAAAGAAAACCCGGATTTTTAAAGTCAAAATTTTGTACAAAATACCTCACAAAAATCAACATTATAGCATTTCAAAGGTTTACGCAGACGGTAGGCCAAAACCACACAGAGTTTGGGCCACTTTATAACAGTATCATTCAACTTTTCAGATAATCAAAGTTCTTTACAACCAGATCTAAGGTACTTAAGTTATGTGTTATGATCCGCCTTTTTGCCGCCCTGGTCTATCGTTCCCGGCTAGCTCTCGGGGAAGTCAGGGGTGTTTTCGACCCGATAGCCAGGGGACGGATTTAACAAAAAAAAACCTACTTTCTCGCGTGTAACGGACAGATCTAATTTTTCTTACACGCGTCTACGTTGGCACTCTCCTCGGCGGGGTCAGTCGGTGTTTCTTTGACCATTGCGAGTCCCTCCCAATCCGTGCTTGTCAAAGCACCGAAATTTGTCTTTCACCTGTTCCATGCGTACTTGCTGCGGCTGGGTTAAATTATGAGGTTCAGTCGGCCTACTTCTCGTCAGCAGCTCTGCCTCGATCTCTTCTAATTCCTCTTCTCGTTCCAGGCCTACTATATGCGGAGCCAATCCAAACTTTCGCCAGAAATCGACCCCCAGATACAGTGATTGCTTCAATGACGGACACAAGAATAACTCTATCGGGTGCTTCTGGCCTTTGTATGCCATCACTACCGTCACATGGCCTAGGATCTGATGAGGTGTGCCGCCCGCAGTTTGTACCGATATTGTTTTCACGTCTTTTAGCTTAAGCTTCAATTCCTCAATGATCTCTAATCCCCCTCTTCCCAGCAGGCTCACTGATGCCCCCGTATCGAGCAGTCCCATCAGCGTCTTCGGGCCCAGTCTCACGTGCGCAAACGGCCTCTCGTCCCGGCTTAATGCAGAACGGATTGCTGCACACACGCCACGTCGTTTCCTCTGGCGTATCTGGAACCGGTCCCGAGCCCTCTTTGCTCTAGTCGACCTCGTTAGGATTATTTCCGCCACCTGGCCCCCCAGTATTCTTCTTCTGGCCTGGTTATATCGCTGTCGTCTTTCCTGTAACGGCTTACGCTCGGACCATCTCGCCTCAGGTAACACCGCTTGGTTTATTTTATATATTGCGTTATGTATATAATTATCCTTAATTTTAGGTATGTCCTCTGTATTGAGGAACTGAACTCTGAACTATTGGTTGCTCGTTGAACGCGACTCCTCCAGTTGCATCGTGCTCCTTCTCCCGTTTCCCGGACGACATTTCGGACATTTAGGGAGGATTACTCCGGCAAACCCACACTTGTAGCAGAATATGTTCCGCACNCAGACAGATCTAATTTTTCTTACACGCGTCTACGTTGGCACTCTCCTCGGCGGGGTCAGTCGGTGTTTCTTTGACCATTGCGAGTCCCTCCCATCCCGTGCTTGTCAAAGCACCGAAATTTGTCTTTCACCTGTTCCATGCGTACTTGCTGCGACTGGGTTAAATTATGAGGTTCAGTCGGCCTACTTATCGTCAGCAGCTCTGCCTCGATCTCTTTTAATTCCTCTTCTCGTTCCAGGCCTACTATCTGCGGAGCCAATCCAACCTTTCGCCAGAAATCGACCCCCAGATACAGTGATTGCTTCAATGACGGACACAAGAATAACTCTATCGGGTGCTTCTGGCCTTTGTATGCCATCACTACCGTCACATGGCCTAGGATCTGATGAGGTGTGCCGCCCGCAGTTTGTACCGATATTGTTTTCACGTCTTTTAGCTTAAGCTTCAATTCCTCAATGATCTCTAATCCCCCTCTTCCCAGCAGGCTCACTGATGCCCCCGTATCGAGCAGTCCCATCAGCGTCTTCGGGCCCAGTCTCACGTGCGCAAACGGCCTCTCGTCCCGGCTTAATGCAGAACGGATTGCTGCACACACGCCACGTCGTTTCCTCTGGCGTATCTGGAACCGGTCCCGAGCCCTCTTTGCTCTAGTCGACCTCGTTAGGATTATTTCCGCCACCTGGCCCCCCAGTATTCTTCTTCTGGCCTGGTTATATCGCTGTCGTCTTTCCTGTAACGGCTTACGCTCGGACCATCTCGCCTCAGGTAACACCGCTTGGTTTATTTTATATATTGCGTTATGTATATAATTATCCTTAATTTTAGGTATGTCCTCTGTATGTAATTCTACTGTGTTGTTGGAGGGCAGAACTATTGGTTACTCGTGGAACGCGACTCCTCCAGTTGCATCGTGCTCCTTCTCCCGTTTCCCGGACGACATTTCGGACATTTAGGGAGGATTACTCCGGCAGACCCACACTTGTAGCAGAATATGTTCCGCACTTCTGACTCACACTCAAAATAGGTGTGTCCTGGCTGCGCACAATTCCAACACTTCAATTGTGCCCTGTCACCTCCCGGATCCTTCGTCCTATAGACGGCCTCTAGTGCCTCTGTCCGCTCCTCCGGCTCGTGATTTGCCGCCTCCACCTCATGCACTTTGGGATCTTCCCTGCGCCTAGCACCCCCATAGTCTGGACCAATCCTTGCCCATCGGGTCGCCAGCAGCTTCTCGGCCTCGGCACACTCTTCCCGCAGTTTCTGCAGGTTCGGAATCTGCATCGGGTAAATCGCCCTCGAGATGGAGTCCCTGACATTTACCTTGATGATCTTAATCAGCTCGTAGTCCGAAAATGGATTCACTAATCTCGACTTCAACAACAGCATCTCCTGGATGTACTGGTCTGTCGACTCCCCGTGTCGCTGCCGTCGTTCTCTGAGCTCCTGCTCCCGCTCGAACTCCGTCTTCCGCACTTGAAACTGTTGTTGGAGTCCATATCTCAGACTAGGCCAGTACGGCACTCCTGCGGTCCGTACATACATCCAGTACCAGTCTCTAGCATGGCCCGTAACCAGAGTGTGGAAAGCTTTCAATACTTCAGCCCATGCTACTTGGTACACTGTCTGTAGATGTTCCACTCGGAATATGAACTCCGATACTGGCATCCCCTTCGGATCGCCGTCAAAGCTCAGTCCCCATCTCCTTATTTGCACCGGCTCCTGCCTGGCCTCTCCGTAACTGGGACGACTCCTATTCACATTTGTCTGTGCTCCCGGGCCCCTTACGTTGAACAGCCAGTCCTCAACGGGTCTCTGCTCCATATTCGGTCGCTGTTCGGCTTCCAACGTCCGGTTGTCCATGAACAAGTGTGTCGGTTGTGCCTGTTGGTTCGCGGGTATCTCCTGCGGACCTCCTCCCAGACTGGTGTTGTGTGGTCCTCTATTTATTTTGTCCGCGTCGCTGAGTGTCTGCTCCGCTTTCAGCGAGCCGACTACCGCGTTTATCCCCTTCATAAACTCGAGCATATCCGCTTGGATCGAGGCTCTGAGCGCTTCCATCTGTTGGCCAAACGATGCTCGATACGTCTCCTGAGCCTGAGCTATCGCCACATTTACGGCCGATCTTAGTTCGCTGGGTATCTCGAGGTCTATGTGACTTTGTGGGTGGCCTCCTACAGCCCTCTCTTCCGGATCTTCCAGTCCCATCGCCGCCCTTTCTGGTCTTGTGCCGGTTTTCCCGTCCTGGGACCTAGTAGTCGGCATCCTGTATGGCTGGAACCTTCTCTGACCCTCCGGACTTCGCCTCGTTTTCCCTGACCCTTTGAATTCCGCCGGATCACTCATACACCAATCTCTCTCTACTTCAGTTCCTACTTCGCCTAAATATACCTAAACACGGCCACTTAATTTTATATACTGAACTATCTATAACTCAACTATCTAAACTATCCTAAAAACATAAATCACCGAAGGACGACGAGGAAATAAATAAATAAACAGCCCAATAAATAAATATGCGAGTAAATCACATATATGTTTTAAATAAATAAATAGTTTTAAATCTAAATAAATAAATAAACACTCCTACACACTTATTCGCCTAAATAAATACGAAACTGAATAAATAAATAATTTCTCTACCAAACATTTGCTATTTCGCTGACCTATGTATTTAATCCTACTTCTAAAATTGTCTATATCCAATGCTAGCGAGGATCTTCAGCCCGCGAGAATAAACTTTTTCTGGTTTTCTCCTTAATCGACCTTTTGACACAAAACACTAACGTTAACAAAGACAAATCTTCCTTTGCAGCTACACAATCTTTTGGGCGAGACGAGGGACAACTGCAACTCACGGTTGCAGTCGGTGCACTCACCCAGTCCTTTTCCCTCGCAATTAATTTTTGCTTTTTTTTTCACACGGAGTGCCAACTCCTCTTACTCTTTCGTTTTCCTGGGCTCTCTTGAGTCGGGCAACGATGCTGATGCTCTGTCGGCACCGCACGGACCACCACTCGAGAGACCCCGAACCTCTCCTCCGATTCAATCCGTGGACCCCTCGAATCGGACAACGATGCTGCTGACTTCACAGCACTGCACGGACCACAACCCGAGGTGTCCACTCGTCAAATCCCTTCGAGGTCTCCACGAGTCGGACAACGTGGTTGCAGCTCATTTGACTACACCAGGACCACAACTCTGGAGACCCCTGCTGAACTCTCCTCCTCAACGGCTACTATGGCTGGGGTCTATTCCCGGCTCACGGACCAGCTGAGTGCTTACTCTCTCCGGCTCACTCTCAGACAGGGTATCTTGGACCCCCCGTCTAAAACCGATGCCTTTCGTTTCAATTTGGGCGCCATTTGTTATGGCGCAACTCGTTTTTAGATTGGGCGCCATTTGTTATGGCGCAACTCGTTTTTAAATTGGGCGCCGTTTGTTATGATCCGCCTTTTTGCCGCCCTGGTCTATCGTTCCCGGCTAGCTCTCGGGGAAGTCAGGGGTGTTTTCGACCCGATAGCCAGGGGACGGATTTAACAAAAAAAACCTACTTTCTCGCGTGTAACGGACAGATCTAATTTTTCTTACACGCGTCTACGTTGACCATTGCGAGTCCCTCCCATCCATGAGCGTTCAAAATGTTGCACGCTCCCGATTATTAAACATCTGGTTCCACTCTTCCGACCTCTCTCGTCCCACCCAATCTAGTAAGCTCTACTCCATTTTCATTTTCTTTTCAGGTTTTCAAACATTCTTCAACATTTTTTTATTTTTAATTTTATAACTACTTAATTCCTAAAACATTTGTATCCCTTGACTGACATTCACCTTGCATAAATAATTACTAACATAAAAAATACTAACATTCAAAAAAAATACACAGACTCTATTTTTCTTTTTCCCGAGGTGGCATCCCCAAATTTTATGTAAACAAAGCTGAAAATGGTATGCAAATTTAAATGATTAACTTAAACTAAAAAGAGCTCTTGTTAGTAGTTATTGCATGATATGTATAAGTTGGGAAAAGGGGGTGGTATTCGGGGGGAAAAAATAGACTCCGCTTACATGGATTAATTAAACGGACCTAAACGAAAACCTATTCTAACATATTTTTGGTTGTTGTTCTTTTTTTGTATTTTATTTTATTTTATTTTTTTGTGACGACTTGGGTTTTGAACTATCAAGTCCAAATCAAAAAAAATTACAGGTGCTAAGTGTGAATTGATTAAGTGTTCCGGGAATGAATATACCAAGTGCGAATCAGGTTGTAGTGGGTATGAGTGGGTATGATGTATGGGCGATGGGGCTTATTTTCTGTGTATCATTTTAATAATAGGGTTAATATGGGTGACTATCTCTATGTGAATACGTGCGGGCTTTTAGTGGGAGTGCTGTGTGTGTGATGAGTGTGATGTGTGTGGGATGTGTGTGTGATGAGTGTGATGTATGGTGCGCTGTGCCGCTGCGGTGTGCGGGGCGCCGGTGCGTTGTGCGGTGCGCCGGTGCGGTGTGCGGTGTGTTCCCTTAGATTGGGCACTCTGCTCCTCCCGAGGTGCTCCGGCCGTGCCAGCCTTGGCACTGACCCCGCCGAGGAGAGTGCCAACGTAGACGCGTGTAAGAAAAATTAGATCTGTCCGTTACACGCGAGAAAGTAGGTTTTTTTTGTTAAATCCGTCCCCTGGCTATGGGGTCGAAAACACCCCTGACTTCCCCGAGAGCTAGCCGGGAACGATAGACCAGGGCGGCAAAAAGGCGGATCATAACATATGTTAAAAAACAATCCGCTACTTCTAAAAATCCTTAAACAAAAAAGTACAAACTCTGAAAATTCTTAAAATAAAAGTTCTGCCATAATTAAAGTCAAAATTTCGTACAAAATACCTCACAAAAATCAACATTTTTGCATTTCAAAGCTTTACCCAGACGGTAGGCTGGGTAACTGTTGCCACACAGAGTTTGGATCCACTTTATAGCAGTATCAATTAACTTTTCAGATAATCAAAGTTCTTTACAACCAGATCTAAGATACTTACGTTATGTTAAAAAACAAACCGCTTCTTCTAAACAACCGTAAACAAAAAAGTACAAACTTTGAAAATTCTTAAAATAAAAGTTTTGCTATAGAAAATAAACCCGAATCTTCCCGAGTTTTTAAACTCAAAATTTCGTAAAAAATACCTCACAAGAATCAACCATTTTGCATTTTAAAGCTTTACCCAGACGGTAGGCCAAAACCACTCAGAGTTTGGACCCATTTTATAGCAGTATCAGGAAACTTTTCAGATAATACTAAGAAACTTAAGCTATCTGAAAGAACAAATCGCTACCTCTAAAAAAAATTATAAACAAAAAATTACTTTCCTCAAAATTACTTTTCCTAAAAATACCTCACAAAAATCAACAATTTTGCATTTCAAAGCTTTACCCAGACGGTAGGCCAAAACCACACAGAGTTTGGATCCATTTTATAGCAGTATCAGGAAACTTTTCAGATAATACTAAGATACTTAAGCTATCTGAAAGAACAAATCGCTACCTCTGAAAAAAACTTTAAATAAAAAATTACTTTCTTAATAAATTCTTAAAAAAAAGTTCTGACATAGAAAATAAACCCGAATCTTCGCGAGTTTTTAAACTCAAAATTTCGTAAAAAATACCTCACAAAAATCAACAATTTTGCATTTCAAAGCTTTACCCAGACGGTAGGACAAAACCACACAGAGTTTGGATCCATTTTATAGCAGTATCAGGAAACTTTTCAGATAATCAAAGTTCATAACAACCGGATCTAAGATACTTAAGTTATGTGAAAAAACAAGCCTCAACCTCTGAAAAAACATTAAACAAAAAAGTAAAAATTTTGAAAATTCTTAAAAGACCCGACTTTTTCCTAGTTTTTAAAGTCAAAATTTCGTAAAAAATACCTCACACAAATCACCTTTTTTCATTTAAAGCTGTAAGGCAGACGGTAAGGCAAAACCACAAAGTGTTTAGATCCACTTTTTACCCGCATCAATCAGCTTTTCAGATAATCAAAGTTTTATACAACCAGATCTAAGATACTAAAGCTATGTGAAAGAACAAATCGCTACCTCTGAAAAAAACCTTAAACAAAAAATTACTTTCTTAATAAATTCTTAAAAAATAGTTCTGCCATAGAAAATAAACCCGACTTTTCCTGAGTTTTTAAAGAAAACAATTCGAAAAAAAAAATCTCTCAACAATCATCATTTTTGCATTTTAAAGCTTTACCCAGACGGTAGGCCAAAACCACACACAGGTTGGATCCACTTTATAGCAGTATCAATCAACTTTTCAGATAATCAAAGTTTTATACAACCAGATCTAAGATACTTAAGTTATGTGAAAAAAAAATCGCTACCTCTGAAAAAAACAAAAAAGTATAAACTTTGAAAATTCTTAAAAAAAAAGTTATGCCTAAAAAATAAACCCTACTTTTCCCGAATTTTTAAAGTCAAAATTTCGTACAAAATACCTCACAAAAATCAACATTTTTTGCATTTCAAAGCTTTTCCGAGACGGTAGGTCAAACCCACACAAAGTTTGGATCCACTTTATAGCAGAATCAATCAACTTTTCAGGTACTCAAAGTTCTTTACAACCAGATCTAAGATACTTAAGTTATGTGAAAAAACAAATCGCTACCTCTGAAAAACCTTAAACAAACGAGAAGGGACGTGTGAGACGCTTCTTACGCGTCACAACTTTTATACCCGGCACTCAGGACTACATCTAGATGTAGAAGACATCGCCAACCACTAGATATCGTTCACATTACAGAACACGTAGTAAATAGCCTACTAAATAAAATGAATCAAAAAAATTGGATCAGTTAATCGTATGTTCCAATTTATGAGATATTTAAAACAGCAATAAAATTTGTACTTTTTCCCTGCACATTCTGTGCAATAATGACCGCTAGGTTTCACAGCAGATTTTTCGAAAGTGGCTCCATCTATGAAAATTTCTGGTACGCAACTTTGATGGTCACTCTTTTTCTAATACAGAGCGTTAAAAACCGAGTCTTGGTTTTAACTTTTAAAAATTAGCTTTTGGCCACTGTTTCCGCAACTCATCGCAACCAGTTCGGAATCAAAATCTCGAAATAAAAAGCCAAGTGCTGCAGGTTCGATCGAGTCGGAATTTAAATCAATTTATTCTCTTCTTCTTTTCAATTTCGATATTCACCTATTAAATGCATGTTCTTCCTCTTTCTCTATCGTATTCACATATTACATGTATGTTCTATAGCAACAAACTTCTGTGAGTATGTCGTAAATGCAACAATTCAATATCTTAATGCTACAAATTCATTTTACTTATACAAAATACTAATTGCTCCCGGCCATAAGCCCTT
>NW_022995922.1:13268-14432 GCF_900245975.1 Drosophila guanche | reverse complement strand
GATGCAAAATTTGGTGGCTCTAGCTTTTATAGTCTCTGAGATTCAGGTGCTCAACAAGACGGACGGACAGACGGACAGACGGACGGACAGACAGACAGGGCTCAATCGACTCGGCTATTGATGGTGATCAAGAATATATACACTTTATGGGGTCGGAAACGATTCCTTCTGTGTGTTACATACATTAACTTTGTGCACATATACAATATACCCTATTTACTCTTCGAGTACCGGGTATAAAACAAATATAAGCTGCGTGAGGGGGTTGTTAAAAGTCGGCAGACGCAGAGGGACGGCAGAGGGACGGCAGAGGCAGAGGCCGAGTGAAGCAGAGTGTGAATGAGAGAATGTGAAAAGAACAACAAAAGCTGCAGGACAGTGTGGGTTTAGCCACTGCTAATTAATTTCTTCATTCTGGCTATAATAATGATCCAATCGGATCCCAATTTATTGATCTGATAGATATGACCATTCCCTACAGAATGGCGTTTTTGGTTTTCTTCTATCTTTAAAATTGTAGATTTGGGAGGTTTTCGCTCTTTTGCGGGGGTGGAATGGGGCGGGGCACATTTTTTAAATACGCTTGTAACAGTGTGAGCATACAGAAGTCTGGATGCAAAATTTGTTGGCTTTAGCTTTTATAGTCTCTGAGATTCAGGTGCTTCAGGTGGTTAAAAGTCGGCAGACGCAGAGGGTCGGCAGAGGGGCGGCAGAGGCAGAGGCCGAGTGAAGCAGAGTGTGAATGAGAGAATGTGAAAAGAACAACAAAAGCTGCAGGACAGTGTGGGTTTAGCCACTGCTAATTAATTTATTCATTCTGGCTATAATAATGATCCAATCGGATCCCAATTTATTGATCTGATAGATATGGGCATTCCCTACAGAATGGCGTTTTTAGTTTTCTTTTATCTTTAAAGTTGTAGATTTCTCGCCCTTTTGCGTGGTCGGAAGGGGGTGGGGGGGGCACATTTTTTAAATACACATGTAACAGTGCAAGCATACAGAAGTCTGGATGCAAAATTTAGTGGCTCTAGCTTTTATAGTCTCTGAGATTCAGGTGCTCAACCAGACGGTGAGCCCTGTGCACAAATACAATATACCCTATTTACTCTTCGAGTACCGGGTATAAAACAAATATAAGCTGCGTGAGGGGGGGGGGGGGGG
>NW_022995922.1:6580-7642 GCF_900245975.1 Drosophila guanche | reverse complement strand
TCTAGCTTTTATAGTCTCTGAGATTCAGGTGCTCAACAAGACGGACGGACAGACGGAAGGACAGACGGACGGACAGACAGGGCTCAATCGACTCGGCTATTGATGGTGATCAAAAATATATACACTTTATGGGGTCGGAAACGATTCCTTCTGTGTGTTACATACATTAACTTTGTGCACAAATACAATATACCCTATTTACTCTTCGAGTACCGGGTATAAAAGAAATATAAGCTGCGTGAGGGGGGGGGTGGTTAAAAGTCGGCAGGGGCAGAGGGACGGCAGAGGCAGAGGCCGAGTGAATGAGTGAGTGTGAATGAGGAAATGTGAAAAGAATAACAAAAGCTGCAGGACAGTGTGGGTTTAGCCACTGCTAATTAATTTCTTCTTTTTGGCTATAATAATGATCCAATCGGATCCCAATTTATTGATCTGATAGATATGGCCATTCCCTACAGAATGGCGTTTTTAGTTTTCTTCTATCTTTGAAATTGTAGATTTGGGAGGTTTTCGCCCTTTTGCGGGGGCGGAAGGGGGCAAGGCACATCTTTTAAATACACTTGTAACAGTGTGAGCATACAGAAGTCTGGACGCAAAATTTGGTAGCTCTAGCTTTTATAGTCTCTGAGATTCAGGTGCTCAACAAGACGGACAAAAAAATGAGAGAATGTGAAAAGAACAACAAAAGCTGCAGGACAGTGTGGGTTTAGCCACTGCTAATTAATTTATTCTTTCTGGCTATAATAATGATCCAATCGGATCCCAATTTATTTATCTGATAGATATGACCATTCCCTACAGAATGGCGTTTTAGTTTTCTTCTATCTTTAAAATTGTAGATTTGGGAGGTTTTCGCTCTTTTGCGGGTGCGGATGGGGCGGGCACATTTTTTAAATACACTTGTAACAGTGTGAGCATACAGACGTCTGGATGCAAAATTTGGTAGCTCTAGCTTTTATAGTCTCTGAGATTCAGGTGCTCAACAAGACGGACGGACAGACGGAAGGACAGACGGACGGACAGACAGGGCTCAATCGACTCGGCTATTGATGGTGATCAAGA
>NW_022995922.1:0-988 GCF_900245975.1 Drosophila guanche | reverse complement strand
CACTGCTAATTAATTTCTTCTTTCTGGCTATAATAATGATCCAATCGGATCCCAATTTATTGACCTGATAGATATGACCATTCCCTAGATATGGCCATTCCCTACAGAATGCCGTTTTTAGTATTCTTCTATCTTTGAAATTGTAGATTTGGGAGGTTTTCGCCCTTTTTCGGGGCGGAATGGGGCGGGGCACATTTTTTAAATACACTTGTAACAGTGTGAGCATACAGAAGTCTGGATGCAAAATTTGGTAGCTCCAGCTCTTATAGTCTCTGAGATTCAGGTGCTCAACAAGACGGACGGACAGACGGAAGGACACACGGACGGACAGACAGGGCTCAATCGACTCGGCTATTGATGGTGATCAAGAATATATACACTTTATGGGGTCGGAAACGATTCCTTCTGTGTGTTACATAGTTTAACTTTGTGCACAAATACAATATACCGTGTTTACTCTTCGAGTACCGGGTATAAAACAAATATAAGCTGCGTGAGGGGGGTGGTTTAAAGTCGGCAGAGGCAGAGGGACGGCAGAGGCAGAGGCCGAGTGAAGCAGAGTGTGAATGAGAGAATGTGAAAAGAACAACAAAAGCTGCAGGACAGTGTGGGTTTAGCCACTGCTAATTAATTTCTTCTTTCTGGCTATAATAATGATCCAATCGGATCCCAACTTATTGATCTGATAGATATGGCCATTCCCTACAGAATGGCGTTTTTAGTTTTCTTTTATCTTTAAAATTGTAGATTTGGGAGGTTTTCGCCCTTTTGCGGGGGCGGAAGGGGGCGGGGCACATCTTTTAAATACACTTGTAACAGTGTGAGCATACAGACGTGTGAATGCAAAATTTGGTGGCTCTAGCTTTTATAGTCTCTGAGATTCAGGTGCTCAACAAGACGGACGGACAGACGGACGGACAGACAGACAGGGCTCAATCGACTCGGCTATTGATGGTGATCAAGAATATATACACTTTATGGGGTCGGA
>NW_022995921.1:13442-14459 GCF_900245975.1 Drosophila guanche | reverse complement strand
AACAGTGTGAGCATACAGAAGTCTGGATGCAAAATTTTGTAGCTCTAGCTTTTATAGTCTCTGAGATTCAGGTGCTCAACAGGCAGAGGCCGAGTGAAGCAGAGTGTGAATGAGAGAATGTGAAAAGAACAACAAAAGCTGCAGTACAGTGTGGGTTTAGCCACTGCTAATTAATTTCTTCTTTATGGCTATAATAATGATCCAATCGGATCCCAATTTGGTGATCTGATAGATATGGCCATTCCCCACAGAATGGCGTTGTTAGTTTTCTCTTTCTTTAAAATTGTAGATTTGGGAAGTTTTCGCTCTTTAGCGGGGCGGAATGGGGCGGGGCACATTTTTTAAATACACTTGTAACAGTGTGAGCATACAGAAGTCTGGATGCAAAATTTTGTAGCTCTAGCTTTTATAGTCTCTGAGATTCAGGTGCTCAACAGGCAGAGGCCGAGTGAAGCAGAGTGTGAATGAGAGAATGTGAAAAGAACAACAAAAGCTGCAGTACAGTGTGGGTTTAGCCACTGCTAATTAATTTCTTCTTTCTGGCTATTTTAATGATCCAATCGGATCCCAATTTATTGATCTGATAGATATGGCCATTCCCTACAGAATGGCGTTTTTAGTTTTCTTCTATCTTTAAAATTGTAGATTTGGGAGGTTTTCGCCCTTTTGCGGGGGCGGAATGGGGCGGGGCACATTTTTTAAATACACTTGTAACAGTGTGAGCATACAGAAGTCTGGATGCAAAATTTGGTAGCTCTAGCTTTTATAGTCTCTGAGATTCAGGTGCTCAACAAGACGGACGGACAGACGGACGGACAGACGGACAGACAGACAGGGCTCAATCGACTCGGCTATTGATGGTGATCAAGAATATATACACTTTATGGGGTCGGAAACGATTCCTTCTGTGTGTTACATACATTAACTTTGTGCACAAATACAATATACCCTATTTACTCTTCGAGTACCGGGTATAAAACAAATATAAGCTGCGTGAGGGGGGGGGGGGGGGGGGGG
>NW_022995921.1:6606-7946 GCF_900245975.1 Drosophila guanche | reverse complement strand
GTGGGGGGGGGGGGGGGGGGGGGGGGGGGGGGAGGGGGGGGGGGGGGGGGGGGGGGGGGGGGGGTGGTTTAAAGTCGGCAGAGGCAGAGGGACGGCAGAGGCAGAGGCCGAGTGAAGCAGAGTGTAAATGAGAGAATGTGAAACGAACAACAATAGCTGCAGGACAGTGTGGGTTTAGCCACTGCTAATTAATTTATTCTTTCTTGCTATAATAATGATCCAATCGGATCCCAATTTATTGATCTGATAGATATGACCATTCCCTACAGAATGGCGTTTTTAGTTTTTTCTATCTTTAAAATTGTAGATTTGGGAAGTTTTCGCCCTTTTGCGGGGGTGGAATGGGGCGGGGCACATTTTTTAAATACACTTGTAACAGTGTGAGCATACAGAAGTCTGGATGCAAAATTTGGTGGCTCTAGCTTTTAAAATCTCTGAGATTCAGGTGCTCAAAAAGACGGACGGACAGACGCACGGACAGACGGACAGACAGACAGGGCTCAATCGACTCGGCTATTGATAGTGATCAAGAATATATACACTTTATGGGGTCGGAAACGATTCCTTCTGTGTTTTACATACATTAACTTTGTGCACAAATACAATATACCCTATTTACTCTTCGAGTACCGGGTATAAAACAAATATAAGCTGCGTGAGGGGGAGGGGGGGTGGTTTAAAGTCGGCAGAGGCAGAGGGACGGCAGAGGCAGAGGCCGAGTGAAGCAGAGTGTGAATGAGAGAATGTGAAAAGAACAACAAAAGCTGCAGGACAGTGTGGTTTTAGCCACTGCTAATTAATTTCGTTGTCTGGCTATAATAATGATCCAATCGGATCCCAATTTGGTGATTTTATAGATATGACCATTCCCTACAGAATGGCGTTGTTAGTTTTCTTCTATCTTTAAAATTGTAGTTTTGGGAGGTTTTCGACCTTTTGCGGGGGCGGAATAGGGCGAGGCACATTTTTTAAATACACTTGTAACAGTGTGAGCATACAGCAGTCTGGATGCAAAATTTGGTAGCTCTAGCTTTTATAGTCTCTGAGATTCAGGTGCTCAACAAGACGGACGGACAGACGCACGGACAGACGGACGGACAGACGGACGGACAGACGGACGGACAGACGGACGGACGGACAGACGGACAGACAGACAGGGCTCAATCGACTCGGCTATTGATGGTGATCAAGAATATATACACTTTATGGGGTCGGAAACGATTCCTTCTGTGTGTTACATACATTAACTTTGTGCACAAATACAATATACCCTATTTACTTTTCGAGTACCGGGTATAAAACAAATATAAGCTGCGTGAGGGGGGGGGGGGGGGGGGGGG
>NW_022995921.1:3999-5500 GCF_900245975.1 Drosophila guanche | reverse complement strand
AGAGGGGGGGGGGGGGGGGGGGGGGGGGGGGGGGAAAAAAAAAAAAAAAAGGGAGGGGGGGGGGGGGGGGGGGGGGGGGGGGGGGTGGTTAAAAGTCGGCAGAGGCAGAGGGACGGCAGAGGCAGAGGCCGAGTGAAGCAGAGTGTGAATGAGAGAATGTGAAAAGAACAACAAAAGCTGCAGGACAGTGTGGGTTTTGCCACTGCTAATTAATTTCGTTGTCTGGCTATAATAATGATCCTATCGGATCCCAATTTATTGATCTGATAGATATGGCCATTCCCTACAGAATGGCGTTTTTAGTTTTCTTTTATCTTTAAAATTGTAGACTAGGGAAGTTTTCGCCCTTTTGCGGGGGCGGAAGGGGGCGGGGCACATTTTTTAAATACACTTGTAACAGTGTGAGCATACAGAAGTCTGGATGCAAAATTTGGTGGTTCTAGCTTTTATAATCTCTGAGATTCAGGTGCTCAAAAAACGGACGGACAGACGGACGGACAGACAGGGCTCAATCGACTCGGCTATTGATAGTGATCAAGAATATATACACTTTATGGGGTCGGAAACGATTCCTTCTGTGTGTTACATACATTAACTTTGTGCACAAATACAATATACCCTATTTACTCTTCGAGTACCGGCTATAAAACAAATATAAGCAGAGGTGGCTCTAGCTTTTATAGTCTCTGAGATTCAGGTGCTCAACAAAACGGACGGACAGACGGACGGACAGACGGACAGACAGACAAGGCTCAATCGACTCGGCTATTGATGGTGATCAAGAATATATACACTTTATGGGGTCGAAAACGATTCCTTCTGTGTGTTACATACATTAACTTTGTGCACAAATACAATTTACCCTATTTACTCTTCGACTACCGGGTATAAAACATATAAGCTGTGGGAGGGGGGGTGGTTTAAAGTCGGCAGAGGCAAAAGCCGAGTGAAGCAGAGTGTGAATGAGAGAATGTGAAAAGAACAACAAAAGCTGCAGGACAGTGTGGGTTTAGGCACTGCTAATTAACTTCTTGTTTCTGGCTATAATAATGATCCAATCGGATCCCAATTTGGTGATCTGATAGATATGGCCATTCCCTACAGAATGGCGTTTTTAGTTTTCTTTTATCTTTAAAATTGTAGATTTGGGAGGTTTTCGCCCTTTTGCGAGGGCGGAAGGGGGCGGGGCACATTTTTTAAATACACTTGAGACAGTGTGAGCCTTCAGAAGTCTGGATGCAACATTTGGTAGCTCTAGCTTTTATAATCTCTGAGATTCAGGTGCTCAAAAAGACGGACGGACAGACGGACAGACAGACAGGGCTCAATCGACTCGGCTATTGATGGTGATCAAGAATATATACACTTTATGGGGTCGGAAACGATTCCTTCTGTGTGTTACATACATTAACTTTGTACACAAATACAATATACCCTATTTACTCTTCGAGTACCGGGTATAAAACAAATATAAGCTGTGGGAGGGGGGGGGGGGGGGGGG
>NW_022995921.1:0-1026 GCF_900245975.1 Drosophila guanche | reverse complement strand
GAGGGGGGGGGGGGGGGGGGGGGGGGGGGGGGGAGGGGGGGGGGGGGGGGGGGGGGGGGGGGGGGTGGTTAAAAGTCGGCAGAGGCAGAGGGACGGCAGAGGCAGAGGCCGAGTGAAGCAGAGTGTGAATGAGAGAATGTGAAAAGAACAACAAAAGCTGCAGGACAGTGTGGGTTTAGCCACTGCTAATTAATTTCTTCTTTCTGGCTATAATAATGATCCAATCGGATCCCAATTTGGTGATCTGATAGATATGGCCATTCCCTACAGAATGGCGTTTTTAGTTTTCTTTTATCTTTAAAATTGTAGATTTGGGAGGTTTTCGCCCTTTTGCGGGGGCGGAAGGGGGCGGGGCACATTTTTTAAATACACTTGTAACAGTGTGAGCATACAGAAGTCTGGATGCAAAATTTGGTAGCTCTAGCTTTTATAGTCTCTGAGATTCAGGTGCTCAACAAGACGGACGCACGGACAGACGGACAGACAGACAGGGCTCAATCGACTCGGCTATTGATGGTTCTCAAGAATATATACACTTTATGGGGTCGAAAACGATTCCTTCTGTGTGTTACATACATTAACTTTGTGCACAAATACAATATATCCTATTTACTCTTCGACTACCGGGTATAAAACAAATATAAGCTGCGTGAGGGGGTGGGGGGTCGTTTATAGTCGGCAGAGGCAAAAGCCGAGTGAAGCAGAGTGTGAATGAGAGAATGTGAAAAGAACAACAAAAGCTGCAGGCCAGTGTGGGTTTAGCCACTGCTAATTAATTTCTTCTTTCTGGCTATAATAATGATCCAATCGGATCCCAATTTGTGGTTTGATAGATATGACCATTCCCTACAGAATGGCGTTTTTAGTTTTCTTCTATCTTTAAAATTGTAGATTTGGGAGGTTTTCGCCCTTTTGCGGGGGCGGAAGGGGGCGGGGCACATTTTTTAAATACACTTGTAACAGTGTGAGCATACAGAAGTCTGGATGCAAAATTTGGTAGCTCTAGCTTTTATAGTCTCTGAGATT
>NW_022995920.1:10477-14464 GCF_900245975.1 Drosophila guanche | reverse complement strand
ATCTGAAAAGTTGATTGATGCTGCTATGAAGTGGATCCAAACTGTGTGTGGTTTTGGCCTACCGTCTCGGAAATGAAAAGAATATTGATTGTTGTGAGATTTTTTTTTTCGAAATTTTGACTTTAAAAACTCGGGAAAACTCTGGTTTATTTTCTATGGCAGAAATTTTTGTTTAAGAGTTTATTAAGAAAGTAATTTTTTGTTTAAGGTTTTTTCAGAGGTTGCGTTTTGTTTTTCACATAACTTTAGTATCTTAGATCTGGTTGCAAAAAACTTTGATTATCTGAAAAGTTGATTGATGCTGCTATAAAGTGGATCCAAACTCTGTGTGATTTTGGCCTACCGTCTGGGCAAAGCTTTGAAATAAAAAAACGTTGATTGTTGTGAGATTTTTTTAACGACATTTTGACTTTAAAAATTCGGGAAAAGTCGGGTTTATTTTCTATGGCAGAACTTTTTTTTTAAGTATTTTCAAAATTTTGTACTTTTTTGTTTAATGTGTTTTAGAAGTTGCGGTTTGTTTTTTCACATAACTTAAGTATCTTAGACCTGGTTGTAGGGAACTTTGATTATCTGAAAAGTTGATTGATACTGCTATAAAGTGGATCCAAACTCTGTGTGATTTTGGCCTACCGTCTGGGCAAAGCTTTGAAATGAAAAAACGTTGATTGTTGTGAGATTTTTTTTCTTCGAAATTTTGACTTTAAAAAGTTTGGGCAGAGTCGGGTTTATTTTCTTTGGCAGAACTTTTTTTTAAAGAATTTATAAAGAAAGTAATTTTTTGTTTAATGTTTTTTCAGAGGTAGCGATTTTTTTTTGCACATAACTTAAGTATCTTAGATCTGGTTGTAAAGAACTTTGATTATCTGAAAAGTTGATTGATGCTGCTATAAAGTGGATCCAAACTCTGTGTGGTTTTGGCTTACCGTCTGGGTAAAGCTTTGAAATGCAAAAATGTTGACTTTTGTGAGATGTTTTGTACCAAATTTGGACTTTAAAAAGTTCGGGAAGAGTCGGGTTTATTTTCTGTGGCAGAACTTTTTTTTAAGAGATTATTAAGAAAGTAATTTTTAGTTTAAGGTTTTTTCAGAGGTTGCGTTTTGTTTTTCACATAACTTTAGTATCTTAGATCTGGTTGCAAAAAACTTTGATTATCTGAAATGTTGATTGATACTGCTAAAAAATTGATCCAAACTCTGTGTGGTTTTGGCCTAACGTCTGGGCAAAGCTTTGAAATGAAAAAACGTTGATTGTTGTGAGATTTTTTTAACGAAATTTTGACTTTAAAAATTCGGGAAAAGTCGGGTTTATTTTCTATGGCAGAACTTGTTTTTTAAGTATTTTCAAAATTTTGTACTTTTTTGTTTAATGTGTTTTAGAAGTTGCGGTTTGTTTTTTCACATAACTTAAGTATCTTAGACCTGGTTGTAAAGAACTTTGATTATCTGAAAAGTTGATTGATGCTGCTATAAAGTGGAACCAAACTCTGTGTGGTTTTGGCCTACCGTCTGGGTAAAGCTTTGAAATGCAAAAATGTTCATTTTTGTGAGGTATTTTTTACGACATTTTGACTTTAAAAAGTTCGGGAAGAGTCGGGTTTATTTTCTTTGGCAGAACTTTTTTTTAAGAGATTATTAAGAAAGTAATTTTTAGTTTAAGGTTTTTTCAGAGGTAGTGATTTTTTTTTTCACATAGCTTAAGTAACTTAGATCTGGATGCAAAAAACGTTGATTATTTGAAAATTTGATTGATACTGCTATAAAATGGATCCAAACTCTGTGTGGTTTTGGCCTACCGTCTCGGTCAAGCTTTGAAATGCAAAAATTCTTATTGTTGTGAGATTTTTTTTCTTCGAAATTTTGACTTTAAAAAATCGGGAAAAGTCGGGTTTATTTTCTATGGCAGAACTTGTTTTTTAAGAATTTATTAAGGATGTTATTTTTAGTTTAAGGTTTTTTCAGAGGTTGCGGTTTGTTTTTTCACATAACTTAAGTATCTTAGATCTGGTTGTCCAGAACTTTGATTATCTGAAAAGTTGATTGCTACTGCTATAAAGTGTATCCACACTCTGTGTGGTTTTGTCCTACCGTCTGGGTAAAGCTTTGAAAAGCAAAAATGTTGATTTTTGTGAGGTATTTTGTACGAAATTTTTACTTTAAAAATTCGGGAAAAATCGCGTTTATTTTCTATGGCAGAACTTCTCTTTTAAGAATTTTCAAAGCTTGTTACTTTTTTTTATGGTTTTTTAGAAGTAGCGGTGTGTTTTTTCACATAACTTAAGTATCTTAGACCTGGTTGTAGGGAACTTTGATTATCTGAAAAGTTGATTGATACTGCCATAAAATGGATCCAAACTCTATGTGGTTTTGGCCTACCGTCTGGGTAAAGCTTTGAAATGCAACAATGTTCATTTTTGTGAGGTATTTTTTACGAAATTTTGACTTTTAAAACTTGGGAAGAGTCGGGTTTATTTTCTATCCCAGAACTTTTTTTTAAAGAATTTATTAAGAAAGTAATTTTTTGTTTAAGGGTATTTCAAAGGTAGCGATTTGTTTTTTCACATAACTTAAGTATCTTAGATCTGGTTGCAAGAAACTTTGATTATCTGAAAAGTTGATTGATTCTGCTATAAAATGGATCCAAACTGTGTGTGGTTTTGGCCTACCGTCTGGGTAAAGCTATGAAGTGCAAAAATTTTGATTTTTGTGAGGTATATTGTACGAAATTTTGATATTAAAAACTCGGGTTTATTTTCTATGGCAGAACTTGTTTTTTAAGAACTAGGTAAGTAAGTAATTTTAAGTTTAAGGTTTTTTCAGAGGTTGCGCTTTGTGTTTTCACATAACTAAAGTATCTTAACTTTGGTTGTAAAAAACTTTGATTATCTGAAAAGTTGATTGATAATTCTATAAAATGGATCCAAACTGTTTGTGGTTTTGGTCTACCGTCTCGGAAAAGCGTTGAAATGCAAAAATGTTGATTGTGTGAGATTTTTTTTTTTAAACAGTTTTTTCAGAGGTTGCGGTTTGTTTTTTCACATAACTTAAGTATCTTAGATCTCCTTGCAAAAAACTTTGATTATCTAAAAAGTTGATTGATTCTGCTATAAAATGGATCCAAACTCTGTGTCGTTTTGGCCTACCGTCTGGGTAAAGCTTTAAAATGCAAAAATGTTGATTGTTGTGAGATTTTTTTTTCCAAATTTTGATTTTAAAACTCGGGAAAAGTCGGGTTTATTTTCTATGGCAGAACTTGTTTTTTAGGAACTTATTAAGGAGTTAAGTTTTATTTTAAGGTTTTTTCAGAGGTTGCGGTTTCTTTTTTTACATAACTTAAGTATCTTAGATCTGGTTGCAAAAAACTTTGATTATCTGAAAAGTTGATTGATACTGCTATAAAATGGATCCAAACTGTGTGGTTTTGGCCTACAGTCTGGGTAAAGCTTTTAAATGCAAAAAGGTTGATTTTTGTGATGTATTTTGTACGAAATTTTTACTTTAAAAACTCGAGTTTATTTTCTATGGCAGAATTTGTTTTTTAAGATCTTATTAAGGAAGTAATTTTAGGTTGAAGGATCTTTTCAGAGGTTGCGGTTTGTTTTTTCACATCACTTAAGTTTCTTAATTTTGGTTGTAAAAAACTTTGATTATCTGAAAAGTTGATTGATACTGCTATAAAATGGATCCAAACTCTGTGTGGTTTTGGCCTACCGTCTGGGTAAAGCTTTGAAATGCAAAAATGATGATTGATGTGAGATTTTTTTTTTTCGATAATTTTACTTTAAAAACTCGGGAAAAGTCGGGTTTATTTTCTATGGCAGAACTTGTTTTTAAGGAACTTATAAAGGAGGTAAGTTTTAGTTTAAGGTTTTTTCAGAGGTTGCGGTTTGATTTCTCACATAACTTAAGTATCTTGATTTTTGTTGTAAAAAACTTTGATTATCTGAAAAGTTGATTGATACTGCTATAAAATGGATCCAAACTGTGT
>NW_022995920.1:5569-9499 GCF_900245975.1 Drosophila guanche | reverse complement strand
TCGGGAAAAGTCGGGTTTATTTTCTATGGCAGAACTTGTTTTTAAGGAACTTATAAAGGAGGTAAGTTTTAGTTTAAGGTTTTTTCAGAGGTTGCGGTTTGATTTCTCACATAACTTAAGTATCTTGATTTTTGTTGTAAAAAACTTTGATTATCTGAAAAGTTGATTGATACTGCTATAAAATGGATCCAAACTGTGTGGTTTTGGCCTACCGTCTGGGTGAAGCTTTGAAATGCTAAAATGTTTATTGATGTGAGATTTTTTTTTCGATAATTTTACTTTAAAAACTCGGGAAAAGTCGGGTTTATTTTGTATAGCAGAACTTGTTTTTTTTTTTACATAACTTAAATGTCTTAGATCTGATTGCAAAAAACTTTGATTATCTGAAAAGTTGTTTGATTCTGTCATAAAATGGATCCAAACTCTGTGTGGTTTTGGCCTACCGTCTGGGCAAAGCTTTGAAATGCAAAAATGTTGATTTTTTTTATGTATTTTGTACGAAGTTTTGACTTTAAAAACTCCGGTTTATTTTCTATGGCAGAACTTGTTTTTTAAGATATTATTAAGGATGTAATTTTTAGTTTAAGGTTTTTTCAGAGGTTGCCGTTTTGTTTTTTCACATAACTTAAGTATCTTAATTTTGGTTGTAAAAAACTTTGATTATCTGAAAAGTTGATTGATACTGCTATAAAATGGATCCAAACTCTGTGTGGTTTTGGCCTACCGTCTGGGTAAAGCTTTAAAATTCAAAAATGTTGATTGTTGTAGGAATTTTTTTTTCCAAATTTTGACTTTAAAAAATCGGGAAAAGTCGGGTTTATTTTCTATGGCAGCACTTGTTTTTAAGGAACTTATTAAGGAGGTAAGTTTTAGTTTAAGGTTTTTTCAGAGGTTGCGGTTTGTTTTCTCACATAACTTAAGTATCTTAATTTTTGTTGTAAAAAACTTTGATAATCTGAAAAGTTGATTGATACTGCTATAAAATGGATCCAAACTCTGTGTGGTTTTGGCCTACCGTCTGGGTAAAGCTTTGAAATGCAAAAATGTTGATTGATGTGAGATTTTTTTTTTCGATAATTTTACTTTAAAAACTCGGGAAAAGTCGGGTTTATTTTCTACAGCAGAACTTGTTTTTTAGGAACTTATTAGGGATGTTATTTTTAGTTTAAGGTTTTTTTCAGAGGTTGCGGTTTGTTTTTTACATAACTTAAATATCTTAGATCTGGTTGCAAAAAACTTTGATTATCTGAAAAGTTGTTTGATTCTGTCATAAAATGGATCCAAACTCTGTGTGATTTTGGCCTACCGTCTGGGTAAAGCTTTGAAATGCAAAAATGTTGATTTTTGTTATGTATTTTAAACGAAATTTTGACTTTAAAAACTCCGGTTTATTTTCTATGGCAGAACTTGTTTTTTAAGATATTATTAAGCAAGTAATTTTAAGTTGAAGGTTCTTTTCAGAGGTTGCGGTTTGTTTTTTCACATAACTTAAGTATCTTAATTTTGGTTGTAAAAAACTTTGATTATCTGAAAAGTGGATTGATACTGCTATAAAATGGTGTAATTTTTAGTTTAAGGTTTTTTCAGAGGTTGCCGTTTTGTTTTTTCACATAACTTAAGTATCTTAATTTTGGTTGTAAAAAAATTTTGATTATCTGAAAAGTTGATTGATACTGCTATAAAATGGATCCAAACTCTGTGTGGTTTTGGCCTAGTCGGGTTTATTTTCTATGGCACAACTTGTTTTTGGGAACTTATTAAGGATGTAATTTTTAGTTTAAGGTTTTTTCAGAGGTTGCCGTTTTGTTTTTTCACATAACTTAAGTATCTTAATTTTGGTTGTAAAAAACTTTGATTATCTGAAAAGTTGATTGATACTGCTATAAAATGGATCCAAACTGTTTGTGGTTTTGATCTACCGTCTCGGAAAAGCTTTGAAATGCAAAAATGTTGATTGTTGTGAGATTTTTTTTTTTTTAATCAGTTTTTTTCAGAGGTTGCGGTTTGTTTATTCACATAACTTAAGTATCTTAATTTTGGTTGTCAAAAACTTTGATTATCTGAGAAGTTGATTGATACTGCAATAAAATGGATCCAAACTGTTTGTGGATTTGGCCTTGCGTCTGGGTAAAGCTTTTAAATGCAAAAATGTTGATTGTTGTGAGAATTTTTTTTTTCGAAATTTATACTTTAAAAACTTGGGAAAAGTCGGTTTTATTTTCTATGGCAGAACTTGTTTTTTTTAGGAACTTATTAAGGATGTAATTTTTAGTTTAAGGTTTTTTCAGAGGTTGCGGGCTGTTTCTTCACATAACTTAAGTATCTTAATTTTGGTTGTAAAAAACTTTGATTATCTGAAAAGTTGATTGATACTGGTATAAAATGGATCCAAACTCTGTTTGGTTTTGGCCTACCGTCCCGGAAAAGCTTTGAAATTCAAAAATGTTGTGAGATTTTTTTTTTTCGATATTTTTACTTTTTTCAGAAGTTGCGGTTTGTTTTCTCACATAATTTAAGTATCTTAATTTTCGTTGTAAAAAACTTTGATTATCTGAAAAGTTGATTGATACTGCTATAAAATTGATCCAAACTGTTTCTGGTTTTTGTCTACCGTCTCGAAAAAGCTTTGAAATGGAAAAATGTTGATTGTTGTGAGATTTTTTTTTTTAATCAGTTTTTACAGAGGTTGCGGTTTGTTTATTAATATAACTTAAGTATCTTAATATTGGTTGTAAAAAACTTTGATTATCTGAAAAGTTGATTTATACTGCTATAAAATGGATACAAACTCTGTGTGGTTTTGGCCTATCGTCTGGGTAAAGCTTTGAAATGGAAAAATGTTGATTGTTGTGAGATTTTTTGTTTTCGAATTTTTGACTTTAAAAACTCGGGAGAAGTCGGGTTTATTTTCTATGCCAGAACTTGTTTTTTAAGAACTTATTAGGGAAGTAATTTTAAGTTTAAGGTTTTGTCAGAGGTTGCGGTTTGTTTTTTCACATTACTTAAGTATCTTAATTTTCGTTGTAAAAAATCTTGATTATCTGAAAAGTTGATTGATACTGCTATAAAATGGATCCAAACTGTTTGTGGTTTTGACCTACCGTCTCAGAAAAGCTTCGAAATGCAAAAATGTGGAATGTTGTGAGCTTTTTTTTTTCGATATTTTTACATTTTTTTCAGAAGTTGCGGTTTGTTTTCTCACATAACTTAAGTATCTTAATTTTCGTTGTAAAAAACTTTGATTATCTAAAAAGTTGATTGATACTGCTATAAAATGGATCCAAACTCTGCGTGGTTTTGGCCTACCGTCTCGGAAAAGCTTTGAAATGCAAAAATGTTGATTGTTGTGATATTTTTTTTTTCGAAATTTGTACTTTAAAAACTCGGGTTTATTTTCTATGCCAGAATTTGTTTTTTAAGAACTTATTAAGAAAGTAATTTTAAGTTTAAGGGTTTTTCAGAGGTTGCGGTTTGTTTCTTCACATAACTTAAGTATCTTAATTTTGGTTGTAAAAAACTTTGATTATCTGAAAAGTTGATTGATACTGCTATAAAATGGATCCAAACTCTGTGTGGTTTTGGCCTACCGTCTGGGTAAAGCTTTGAAATGCAAAAATGTTGATTTTTGTGAGGTATTTTTTACGAATTTTTGACTTTAAAAACTCGGGAAAAGTCGGGTTTATTTTCTATGGCAGAACTTGTTTTTTAAGAACTAGCAATTTTGTAATTTTTAGTTTAAGGTTTTTTCAGAGGTTGCGGTTTGTTTTTTCACATAACTTAAGTATCTTAATTTTGGTTGTAAAAAACTTTGATTATCTGAAAAGTTGATTCATACTGCTATAAAATGGATCCAAACACAGTGTGGTTTTGGCCTACCGTCTGGGTAAAGATTTGTAATGCAAAATTGTTGATTGTTGTGAGATTTTTTTT
>NW_022995920.1:0-5014 GCF_900245975.1 Drosophila guanche | reverse complement strand
ATGTTGATTGATGTGAGATTTTTTTTTTCGATATTTTTACTTTAAAAATTCGGGAAAAGTCGGGTTGATTTTCAATGGCAGAACTTGTTTTTTAGGAACTTATTAAGGAAGTTATTTTTAGTTTAAGGTTTTTTTCAGAGGTTGCGGTTTGTTTTTTCACATAACTTAAGTATCTTAATTTTGGTTGTAACAAACTTTGATTATCTGAAAAGTTGATTGATACTTCTATAACATGGATCCAAACTCTGTGTGGTTTTGGCCTACCGTCTGGGTAAAGCTTTGAAATGCAAAAATGTTGATTTTTGTGATGTATTTTGTACGAAATTTTGACTTTAAAAACTCGGGTTTATTTTCTATGGCAGAACTTGTTTTTTAAGATCTTATTAAGGAAGTAATTTTAAGTTTACGGTTTTTTCAGAGGTTGCGGTTTGTTTTTTCACATAACTTAAGTATCTTAATTTTGGTTGTAAAAAACTTTAATTATCTGAAAAGTTGATTGATTCTGCTATAAAATGGATCCAAACTCTGTGTGGTTTTGGCCTACCGTCTGGGTAAAGCTTTGAAATACAAAAATGTTGATTTTTGTGATATATTTTTTACGATTTTTTTAAAAAACCTCGGGAAAAGTCGGGTTTATTTTCTATGGCAGAACTTTATTTTTAAAAACTTATTTAGGAAGTAATTTTAAGTTTAAGGTTTTTTTCAGAGGTCGCGGTTTGTTTTTTCACATAACTTAAGTATCTTAATTTTGGTTGTAAAAAACTTTGATTATCTGAAAAGTTGATTGATTCTGCTATAAAATGGATCCAAACTCTGTGTGGTTTTGGCCTACCGTCTCAGAAAAGCTTTGAAATGCAAAAATAAGGATTATTGTGAAATTTTTTTTCTTCGAAATTTTGACTTTAACACTCTGGAAAAGTCGGTGTTATTTTCTAAGGTAAGCTTTGAAATGCAAAATTGTGGATTGTTGTGAGATTTTTTTTCTTCGAAATTTTGACTTTAACACTCTGGAAAAGTCGGTTTTATTTTCTATGGCAGAACTTGTTTTTTAAGAACTAGCAATTTTGTAATTTTTAGTTTAAGGTTTTTTCAGAGGTAACGGTTTGTTTTATCACATAACTTAAGTATATTAATTTTGGTTGTAAAAAATTATGATTATCTGAAAAGTTGATTGATACTGCTATAAAATGGATCCGAACTGTTTGTGGTTTTGGTAACCGTCTCGGAAAAGCTTTGAAATGCAAAAATGTTGGTTGTTGTGAGATTTTTTTTTTTTTTAATCAGTTTTTCAGAGGGTGCGGCTTGTTTTTTCACATAACTAAGTATCTTAATTTTGGTTGGATCCAAACTCTGTGTGGTTTTGGCCTACCGTCTGGGTAAAGCTTTGAAATGCAAAAATGTTGATTTTTGTGAGGTTCTTATTGTCGAAATATTGACTTTAAAAACTCGGGAAGAGTCGGGTTTATTTTCTATGGGAGAACTTTTTTTTAGGAACTTATTAAAGATGTAATTTTTATTTAAAGTTTTTTTAGAAGTAGCGGTTTGTTTTTTCACATAACTTAAGTATCCTAGATCTGGTTGCAAAAAACTTTGATTATCTGAAAAGTTTATTGATACTGCTATAAAATGGATCCAAACTCTATGTGGTTTTGGCCTACCGTCTAGGTAAAGCTTTGAAATGCAAAAATGTTGATTGATGTGAGATTTTTATTGTCGAAATATTGACTTTAAAAACTCGGGAACAGTCGGGTTTATTTTCTATGGCAGAACATTTCTTTTAAGAATTTTCAAAGTTTGTACTTTTTTTGTTTAAGGTTTTTTCAGAGGTTGCGGTTTGTTTTTTCACATAACTTAAGTATCCTAGAACTGGTTGCAAAAAACATTGATTATCTGAAAAGTTTATTGATACTGCTAAAAAATTGATCCAAACTCTATGTGGTTTTGGCCTACCGTCTAGGTAAAGCTTTGAAATGCAAAAATGTTGATTGTTGTGAGATTTTTATTGTCGAAATATTGACTTTAAAAACTCGGGAACATTAGGGTTTATTTTCTATGGCAGAACTTTTTTTAGGAACTTATTAAAGATTTCATTTTTATTTCAAGGTTTTTTTAGAACTAGCGGTTTATTTTTTCACATAACTTAAGTATCTTAGATCTGGTTGCAAAAAACTTTGATTATCTAAAAAATTGATTGATACTGCTAAAAAATTGATCCAAACTGTGTGTGGTTTTGGCCTACCGTCTGGGTAAAGCTTTGAAATGCAAAAATGTTGGTTGTTGTGAGATTTTTATTGTCGAAATATTGACTTTAAAAACTCGGGAACATTAGGGTTTATTTTCTATGGCAGAACTTTTCTTTTAAGAATTTTCAAAGTTTGTACTTTTTTTGTTTAAGGTTTTTTCAGAGGTTGCGGGTTGTTTTTTCACATAACTTAAGTATCTAAGATCTGGTTGCAAAAAACTTTGATTATCTGAAAAGTTTATTGATACTGCTATCAAATGTATCCAAACTCTTTGTGGTTTTGGTCTACCGTCTGGGAAAAGCTTTGAAATGCAAAAATGTTGATGTTTGTGAGGTATTTTTCACGACATTTTGGCTTTACAAATTCGGGAACAGTCGGGTTTATTTTCTATGGCAGAACTGGTTTTTTAAGAACTTAATAAGGATGTAATTTTTAGGTTTAGGTTTTTTCAAAGGTAGTCATTTGTTTTTTCACATGACTTAAGTATCTTATTTCTGGTTGCAAAAAACTTTGATTATCTAAAAATTGATTGATACTGCTAAAAAATTGATCCAAACTGTGTGTGGTTTTGGCCTACCGTCTGGGTAAAGCTTTGAAATGCAAAAATGTTGGTTGTTGTGAGATTTTTATTGTCGAAATATTGACTTTAAAAACTCGGGAACATTAGGGTTTATTTTCTATGGCAGAACTTTTTTTTAGGAACTTATTAAAGATGTCATTTTTAATTTAAGGTTTTTTGATAGGTTGCGGTCTGTTTTTTCACATAACTTAAATATCTTAGATCTGGTTGCAAAAAACTTTGATTATCTAAAAGTTGATTGATACTGCTAACAAATTGATCCAAACGGTGTGTGGTTTTGGCCTACCGTCTGGGTAATACTTTGAAATGCAAAAATGTTGGTTGTTGTGAGATTTTTATTGTCGAAATATTGACTTTAAAAACTCGGGAGCATTAGGGTTTATTTTCTATGGCAGAACTTTTCTTTTAAGAATTTTCAAAGTTTGTACTTTTTTTGTTTAAGGTTTTTTCAGAGGTTGCGGTTTGTTTTTTCACATAACTTAAGTATCTTAAATCTGGTTGCAAAAAACTTTGATTATCTGAAAAGTTTATTGATACTGCTATAAAATGTATCAAAACTCTTTGTGGTTTTGGTCTACCGTCTGGGAAAAGCTTTGAAATGCAAAAATGTTGATTTTTGTGAGGTATTTTTAACGAAATTTTGACTTAAAAAACTCGGGAAAAGTCGGGTTTATTTTCTATGGCAGAACTTGTTTTTTAAGAACTTATTAAGGAAGTAATTTTAAGTTTAAGGTTTTTTCAGAGGTTGCGTTTTGTTTTTTCAGATAACTTAAGTATCTTAGATCTGGTTGTAAAGAACTTTGATTATCTGAAAAGTTGATTTATAGTGCTATAAAATGGAACCAAACTCTGTGTGGTTTTGGCCTACCGGTTGGGTAAAGCTTTGAAATGCAAAAATGTTGATTTTTTTGAGGTATTTTTTACGAAATTTTGACTTTAAAAACTCTGGAAAAGTCGGGTTTATTTTCTATGGCAGAACATATCTTTTAAGAATTTTCAAAGCTTGTACTTGTTTGCTTAAGGTTTTTTAGAAGTAGCGGTTTGTTTTTTCATGTAACTTAAGTATCTTAGACCTGGTTGTAAAAAGCTTTGATTGTCTGGAAAGCTGATTGGTGCAGATAAAAAGTGAAGGTTAACTGCTTGTGGTTTTGACCTACCTTCTGGGTAATATAAAGCTTTAAAATGTAAATATGTAGATTTTTGTGAGGTATTTTTTGGAATCTTTGATTTTAAAAACACGAAAAAAGTTGGGATTATTTCAATGGCAGAACTTTTTTTTAAGAACTTATTAAGTATGTTAAATTTTGTTTAAGGTTTTTTCAGAGGTAACGGTTTGTATTTTCACATAACCTTAGTATCTTAGATCTGGTTGTAAGGAACTTTGATTATCTAAAAAGTTGATTGATACTGCTATTAAATGGATCCAAACTGTTTGTGGTTTTGGCCTACCGTCTGGGTAAAGCTTTGTAATGCAAAATTGTTGATTGTTGTGAGATTTTTTTTCCAAATTTTGACTTTAAAAACTCGGGAAAAGTCGAGTTTATTTTCTATGGCAGAATTTGTTTTTTAAGAACTTATTAATGAAGTAATTTTAAGTTTCAGGTTTTTTCTGAGGTTGCGGTTTGTTTTTCACATAACTTAAGTATCTTAATTTTGGTTGTAGAAAACTTTGATTACTTGAAAAGTCGCTTTTATTTTCTATGGCAGATGTTGTTTTTTAAGAACTAGCACTTTTGTAATTTTAAGTTTAGGGTTTTTTCAGAGGTTGCGGTTTGTTTTTTCACATAACTTAAGTATCTTAATTGTGGTTGTAAAAAAACATTGATTATCTGAAAAGTTGATTCATACTGCTATAAAATGGATCCAAACACAGTGGGGTTTTGGCTTACCGTCTGGGTAAATCTTTGTAATGCAAAATTGTTGATTGTTGTGAGATTTTTTTTTTTCGAAATTTTTACTTTAAAAACTCGGGAAAAGTCGCTTTTATTTTCTATGGCAGATCTTGTTTTTTAGAACTAGCAATTTTGTAATTTTAAGTTTAAGGTTTTTTCAGAGGTTGCGGTTTGTTTTTTCACATAACTTAAGTATCTTAATTTTGGTTGTACAAATCTTTGATTATCTGAAAAGTTGATTGATACTGCTATAAAATGGATCCAAACTCTGTGTGGTTTTGGCCTACCGTCTGGGTAAA
>NW_022995919.1:13227-14493 GCF_900245975.1 Drosophila guanche | reverse complement strand
GTGGGGGGGGGGGGGGGGGGGGGGGGGGGGGGAGGGGGGGGGGGGGGGGGGGGGGGGGGGGGGGTGGTTTAAAGTCGGCAGAGGCTGAGGCCGAGTGAAGCAGAGTGTGAATGAGAGAATGTAAAAAGAACAACAAAAGCTGCAGGACAGTGTGGGTTTAGCCACTGCTAATTAATTTATTCTTTCTGGCTATAATAATGATCCAATCGGATCCCAATTTGGTGATCTGATAGTTTTGGCCATTCCCTACAGAATGGCGTTTTTTAGTTTTCTTTTATCTTTAAAATTGTAGATTTGCAGGACAGTGTGGGTTTAGCCACTGCTAATTAATTTCTTCTTTCTGGCTATAATAATGATCCAATCGGATCCCAATTTATTGATCTGATAGATATGGACATTCCCTACAGAATGGCGTTTTTAGTTTTCTTCTATCTTTAAAATTGTACATTTGGGAGGTTTTCGCCCTTTTGCGGGGGCGGAATGGGGCGGGGCACATTTTTTAAATACACTTGTAACAGTGTGAGCATACAGAAGTCTGGATGCAAAATTTGGTGGCTCTAGCTTTTATAGTCTCTGAGATTCAGGTGCTCAACAAGACGGACGGACAGACGGACAGACNTTGTAGATTTGGGAGGTTTTCGCCCTTTTTCGGGGGCGGAATGGGGCGGGGCACATTTTTTAAATACACTTGTAACAGTGTGAGCATACAGAAGTCTGGATGCAAAATTTGGTGGCTCTAGCTTTTATAGTCTCTGAGATTCAGGTGCTCAAGAAGACGGACGGACAGACGGACGGACAGACGGACGGACAGACGGACGGACAGACGGACAGACAGACAGGGCTCAATTGACTCGCCTATTGATGGTGATCAAGAATATATACACTTTATGGGGTCGGAAGCAATTCCTTCTGTGTGTTACATACATTAACTTTGTGCACAAATACAATATACCCTATTTACTCTTCGAGTACCGGGTATAAAACAAATATAAGCTGCGGGAGGGGGGGGTGTGCATTCCCTACAGAATGGCGTTTTTAGTTTTCTTTTAACTTTAAAATTGTAGATTTGCAGGAGAGTGTGGGTTTAGCCACTGCTAATTAATATCTTCTTTCTGGCTATAATGATCCAATCGGATCCCAATTTGGTGATCTGATATATATGGCCATTCCCTACAGAATGGCGTTTTTAGTTTTACTTTTTATCTTTAAAATTGTAGATTTGGGAGGTTTTCGCCCTTTTGCGGGGGCGGAATGGGGCGGGGCACA
>NW_022995919.1:6660-7684 GCF_900245975.1 Drosophila guanche | reverse complement strand
TTATAGTCTCTGAGATTCAGGTGCTCAACAAGACGGACGGACAGACGGACGGACAGACGGACAGACAGACAGGGCTCAATCGACTCGGCTATTGATGGTGATCAATAATATGTACACTTTATGGGGTCGTAAACGATTCCTTCTGTGTGTTACATACATTAACTTTGTGCACAAATACAATATACCCTATTTACTCTTCGAGTACAGGGTATAAAACAAATATAAGCGCGGGGGGGGGGGGGTGCATTCCCTACAGAATGGCGTTTTTAGTTTTCTTTTATCTTTAAAATTGTAGATTTGCAGGACAGTGTGGGTTTAGCCACTGCCAATTAATTTCTTCTTTCTGGCTATAATGATCCAATCGGATCCCAGTTGTTGATCTGATAGATATGGCCATTCCCTACAGAATGGCGTTTTTAGTTTTCTTCTATCTTTAAAATTGTAGATTTGGGAGGTTTTCGACCTTTTGCGGGGCGGAATGGGGCGGGCACATTTTTTAAATAGACGTTTAAATACACAGTCGGCAGAGGCAGAGGCAGAGGGACGGCAGAGGCAGAGGCCGAGGGAAGCAGAGTGTGAATGAGAGAATGTGAAAAGAATAACAAAAGCTGCAGGACAGTGTGGGTTTAGCCACTGCTAATTAATTTCTTCTTTCTGGCTATAATAATGATGCAATCGGATCCCAATTTGGTGATAGATATGGCCATTCCCTACAGAATGGCGTTTTTAGTTTTCTTCTATCTTTAAAATTGTAGATTTGGGAGGTTTTCGCCCTTTTGCGGGGGCGGAATGGGGCGGGGCACATTTTTTAAATACACTTGTAAAAGTGTGAGCATACAGAAGTCTGGATGCAAAATTTGGTAGCTCTAGCTTTTATAGTCTCTGAGATTCAGGTGCTCAAGAAGACGGACGGACAGACGGACAGACAGACAGGGCTCAATCGACTCGGCTATTGATGGTGATCAAGAATATATACACTTTATGGGGTCGGAAGCGATTCCTTCTGTGTGTTACATATATTAAC
>NW_022995919.1:0-811 GCF_900245975.1 Drosophila guanche | reverse complement strand
TCTTTCTGCCCATAATAATGATCCAATCGGATCCCAATTTATTGATCTGATAGATATGGCCATTCCCTACAGAATGGCGTTTTTAGTTTTCTTCTATCTTTAAAATTGTAGATTTAGGAGGTTTTCGCCCTTTTGCGGGGGCGGAATGGGGCGGGGCACATTTTTTAAATACACTTGTAACAGTGTGAGTATACAGAAGTCTGGATGCAAAATTTGGTGGCTCTAGCTTTTATAGTCTCTGAGATTCAGGTGCTCAACAAGACGGACGGACAGACGGACAGACAGACAGGGCTCAATCGACTCGGCTATTGATGGTGATCAAGAATATATACCCTTTATGGGGTCGGAAACGATTGCTTCTGTGTGTTACATACATTAACTTTGTGCACAAATAGAATATACCCTATTTACTCCTCGAGTACCGGGTATAAAACAAATATAAGCTGCGTGAGGAGGGTGGGGGGTGCATTCCCTACAGAATGGCGTTTTTAGTTTTCTTTTATCTTTAAAATTGTAGTTTTGGGAGGTTCTCGCCCTTTTGCGGGGTCGGAATGGGGCGGGCACATTTTTTAAATACACTTGTAACAGTGTGAGTATACAGAAGTCTGGATTCAAAATTTGGTGGCTCTAGCTTTTATAGTCTCTGAGATTCAGGTGCTCAACAAGACGGACGGACAGACGGACGGACAGATGGACAGACAGACAGGGCTCAATCGACTCGGCTATTGATGGTGATCAAGAATATATACACTTTATGGGGTCGGAAACGATTCCTTCTGTGTGTTACATACATTAACTTTGTGCACAAATA
>NW_022995918.1:13231-14547 GCF_900245975.1 Drosophila guanche | reverse complement strand
AAAGTGTATATATTCTTGATCACCATCAATAGCCGAGTCGATTGAGCCCTGTCTGTCCGTCCGTCTGTCCTTCCGTCTGTCCGTCCGTCTTGTTGAGCACCTGAATCTCAGAGACTATAAAAGCTAGAGCCACCAAATTTTGCATCCAGACTTCTGTATGCTCACACTATTACAAGTGTATTTAAAAAATGTGCTCCGCCCATTCCGCCCCAGCAAAAGGGCGAAAACCTCCCAAATCTACAATTTTAAAGATAGAAGAAAACTAAAAACGCCATTCTGTAGGGAATGGTCATTTCTATCAGATAAATAAATTGGGATCCGATTGGATCATTATTATAGCCAGAAAGAAGAAATTAATTAGCAGTGGCTAAACCCACACTGTCCTGCAGCTTTTGTTGTTCTTTTCACATTCTCTCATTCACACTCTGCTTCACTCGGCCTCTGCCTCTGTCGTCACTCTGCCTCTGCCGACTTTTAACAACCCCCCCTCCCCCTCACGCAGCTTATATTTGTTTTATACCAGGTACTCGAAGAGTAAATAGGGTATATTGTATTTGTGCACAAAGTTAATGTATGTAACACACAGAAGGAATCGTTTCCTACCCCATAAAGTGTATATATTCTTGATCACCATCAATAGCCGAGTCGATTGAGCCCTGTCTGTCCGTCCGTCTGTCCTTCCGTCTGTCCTTCCGTCTGTCCGTCCGTCTTGTTGAGCACCTGAATCTCAGAGACTATAAAAGCTAGAGCNCCCCCCCCCCCCCCCCCACCTCACGCAGCTTATATTTCTTTTATACCCGGTACTCGAAGAGTAAATAGGGTATATTGTATTTGTGCACAAAGTTAATGTATGTAACACACAGAAGGAATCGTTTCCTACCCCATAAAGTGTATATATTCTTGATCACCATCAATAGCCGAGTCGATTGAGCCCTGTCTGTCCGTCCGTCTGTCCTTCCGTCTGTCCTTCCGTCTGTCCGTCCGTCTTGTTGAGCACCTGAATCTCAGAGACTATAAAAGCTAGAGCTACCAAATTTTGCATCCAGACTTCTGTATGCTCACACTATTACAAGTGTATTTAAAAAATGTGCCCCGCCCATTCCGCCCCCGCAAAAGGGCGAAAACCTCCCAAATCTACAATTTTAAAGATAGAAGAAAACTAAAAACGCCATTCTGTAGGGAATGGCCATATCTATCAGATCACCAAATTGGGATCCGATTGGATCATTATTATAGCCAGAAAGGAGAAATTAATTAGCAGTGGCTAAACCCACACTGTCCTGCAGCTTTTGTTGTTCTTTTCACTTTCTCTCATT
>NW_022995918.1:6685-7905 GCF_900245975.1 Drosophila guanche | reverse complement strand
CACCGCCTCACGCAGCTTATATTTGCTTTATACCCGGTACTCGAAGAGTAAATTGGGTATATTGTATTTGTGCACAAAGTTAATGTATGTAACACACAGAAGGAATCGTTTCCTACCCCATAAAGTGTATATATTATTGATCACCATCAATAGCCGAGTCGATTGAGCCCTGTCTGTCTGTCCGTCTGTCCGTCCGTCTGTCCGTCCGTCTTGTTGAGCACCTGAATCTCAGAGACTATAAAAGCTAGAGCCACCAAATTATGCATCCAGACTTCTGTATGCTCACACTGTTACAAGTGTATTTAAAAGATGTGCCCCGCCCCCTTCCGCCCCCGCCAAAGGGCGAAAACCTCCCAAATCTACAATTTCAAAGATAGAAAAAAACTAAAAACGCCATTCTGTAGGGAATGGCCATATCTATCAGATCACCAAATTGGGATCCGATTGGATCATTTAATATCGGTCTTTCTTATTTAATTAATCATCACCGATTTGGGTGTGACGGGACGTCGAAAACAACAAGAAAAGTGTAAGAGAGTAAGTGTGAGACGAAGTGAGCCGGAGACGGAGACAGCAGGGAGACGGAGACGCGACTTTTAACAACCCCACCCCTCACGCAGCTTATATTTCTTTTATACCCGGTACTCGAAGAGTAAATAGGGTGTATTGTATTTGTGCACAAAGTTAATCTATGTAACACACAGAAGGAATCGTTTCCTACCCCATAAAGTGTATATATTCTTGATCACCATCAATAGCCGAGTCGATTGAGCCCTGTCTGTCCGTCCGTCTGTCTTTCCGTCTGTCCGTCCGTCTTGTTGAGCACCTGAATCTCAGAGACTATAAAAGCTAGAGCTACCAAATTTTGCATCCAGACTTCTGTATGCTCACACTATTACAAGTGTATTTAAAAAATGTCCCCCGCCCATTCCGCCCCCGCAAAAGGGCGAAAACCTCCCAAATCTACAATTTCAAAGATTGAAAAAAACTAAAAATGCCATTCTGTAGGGAATGGCCATATCTATCAGATCACCAAATTGGGATCCGATTGGATCATTATTATAGCCAGAAAGATGAAATTAATTAGCAGTGGCTAAACCCACACTGTCCTGCAGCTTTTGTTGTTCTTTTCACATTCTCTCATTCACACTCTGCTTCACTCGGCCTCTGCCTCTGCCGTCCCTCTGCCGTCCCTCTGCCTCTGCCGACTTTTAACCACC
>NW_022995918.1:0-605 GCF_900245975.1 Drosophila guanche | reverse complement strand
CTCACGCAGCTTATATTTGTTTTATACCCGGTACTCGAAGAGTAAATTGGGTATATTGTATTTGTGCACAAAGTTAATGTATGTAACACACAGAAGGAATCGTTTCCGACCCCATAAAGTGTATATATTCTTGATCACCATCAATAGCCGAGTCGATTGAACCCTGTCTGTCTGTCCGTCTGTCCGTCCGTCTGTCCGTCCGTCTTGTTGAGCACCTGAATCTCAGAGACTATTAAAGCTAGAGCCACCAAATTTTGCATCCAGACTTCTGTATGCTCACACTACTACAAGTGTATTTAAAAAATGTGCCCCGCCCCATTCCGCCCCCGCAAAAGGGCGAAAACCTCCCAAATCTACAATTTCAAAGATAGAAAAAAACTAAAAATGCCATTCTGTAGGGAATGGCCATATCTATCAGATCACCAAATTGGGATCCGATTGGATCATTATTATAGCCAGAAAGAAGAAATTAATTAGCAGTGGCTAAACCCACACTGACCTGCAGCTTTTGTTGTTCTCTCTCATTCTCTCATTCACACTCTGCTTCACTCGGCCTCTGCCTCTGCCGTCCCTCTGCCGTCCCTCTGCCTCTGCCGCCTTTTAAC
>NW_022995917.1:0-14552 GCF_900245975.1 Drosophila guanche | reverse complement strand
TAAGGAAGTAATTTTAAGTTTAAGGTTTTTTCAGAGGTTGCGGTTTGTTTTTTTACATAACTTAAGTATCTTAGATCTGGTTGCAAAAAACTTTGATTATCTGAAAAGTTGATTGATACTGCTATAAAATGGATCCAAACTGTTTGTGGTTTTGGCCTACCGTCTGGGTAAAGCATTGAAATGCAAAAATGTTGATTGATGTGAGATTTTTTTTTTCGATATTTTTACTTTAAAAACTCGGGAAAAGTTGGGTTTATTTTCTATGGCAGAACTTGTTTTTTAGGAACTTATTAAGGATGTAATTTTTAGTTTAAGGTTTTTTCAGAGGTTGCGGTTTGTTTTTTTACATAACTGGTTGATCTGGTTGCAAAAAACTTTGATTATCTGAAAAGTTGATTGATATATAAAATGGATCCAAACTCTGTGTGGTTTTGGCCTACCGTCTTGGAAAAGCTTTGAAATGCAAAAATGTGGATTGTTGTGAGATTTTTTTTCGAAATGTTGACTTTAAAAACTCGGGAGAAGTCGGTTTTATTTTCTATGCCAGAACTTGTTTTTTAAGAACTAGCATTTTTTTAATTTTAAGTTTAAGGTTTTTCAGAGGTTGCGGTTGGTTTTTTCACATAACTTAAGTATCTAAGATCTGCTTGCAAAAAACTTTGATTATCAGAAAAGTTGATTGATTATGCTATAAAATGGATCCAAACTCTGTGTGGTTTTGGCCTACCGTCTGGGTAAAGCTTTGAAATGCAAAAATGGTGATTTTTGAGAGGTATTTTGTACGAAATTTTGACTTTAAAAACTTGGAAAAGGCGGTTTTATTTTCTATGGCAGAACTTGTTTTTTAAGAACTTATTAAGGAAGTAATTTTAAGTTTAAGGTTTTTTCAGAGGTTGCGGTTTGTTTTTTTACATAACTTAAGTATCTTAGATCTGGTTGCAAAAAACTTTGATTATCTGAAAAGTTGATTGATTCTGTTATAAAATGGATCCAAACTCTGTGTGGTTTTGGCCTACTTTCTGGGTAAAGCTTTGAAATGCAAAAATTATGATTTTTGTGATGTATTTTGTACGAAATGTTGGCTTTAAAAACTCGGGTTTATTTTCTATGGCAGAACATGTTTTTTTAAAACCTTGTTAAGGAAGTAATTTTTAGTTTAAGAGTTAAGAACTTATTAAGGAAGTAATTTTAAGTTTAAGGTCTTTTCAGAGGTTTCGGTTTGTTTTTTCACATAACTTAAGTATCTTAATTTTGGTTGTAAAAAACGTTGATTATCTGAAAAGTTGATTGATACTGCTATAAAATGGATCCAAACTGTTTGTGGTTTTGGCCTACCGTCTGGGTAAAGCTTTGAAATGCAAAAATGTTGATTGATGTGAGATTTTTTTTTTCGATATTTTTACTTTAAAAACTCGGGAAAAGTCGGGTTTATTTTCTATGGCAGAACTTGTTTTTTAGGAACTTATTAAGGATGTAATTTTTAGTTTAAGGTTTTTTCAGAGGTTGCGGTTTGTTTTTTTACATAACTTAAGTATCTTAGATCTGGTTGCCAAAAACTTTGATTATCTGAAAAGTTGGTTGATATATAAAATGGATCCAAACTCTGTGTGGTTTTGGCCTACCGTCTTGGAAAAGCTTTAAAATGCAAAAATGTTGATTTTTGTGAGATTTTTTTTTCCAAAATTTTGACTTTAAGAACTCGGGAAAAGTCGGGTTTATTTTCTATGGCAGAGCTTGTTTTTTAGGAACTTATTGGGGATGTAATTTTTAGTTTTAGGTTTTTTCAGAGGTTGCGGTTTGTTTTTTCACATAACTTAATTATCTAGATCTGGTTGCAAAAAACTTTGATTATCAGAAAAGTTGATTGATTCTGCAATAAAATGGATCCAAACTCTGTGTGATTTTGGCCTACCGTCTGGGTAAAACTTTGAAATGCGAAAATGTTGATTTTTGTGAGGTATTTTGTACGAAATTTTGACTTTAAAAACTCGGGTTTATTTTCTATGGCAGAAGTTGTTTTTTAAGAACTTATTAAGGAAGTAATTTTAAGTTTAAGGTTTTTTCAGAGGTTGCGGTTTGTTTTTTCACATAACTTAAGTATCTTAATTTTGATTGCACAAAACTTTGATTATCTGAAAAGTTGATTGATACTGCTATAAAATGGATCCAAACTGTTTGTGGTTTTGGCCTACCGTCTGGGTAAAGCTTTGAAATGCAAAAATGTTGATTGATGTGAGATTTTTTTTCCGATATTTTTACTTTAAAAACTCGGGAAAAGTCGGGTTTATTTTCTATGGCAGAACTTGTTTTTTAGGAACTTATTAAGGATGTAATTTTTAGTTTAAGGTTTTTTCAGAGGTTGCGGTTTGTTTTTTCACATAACTTAAGTATCTAAGATCTGGTTGCAAAAAACTTTGATTATCAAAAAAATTGATTGATTCTGCTATAAAATGGATCCAAACTCTGTGTGGTTTTGGCCTACCGTCTGGGTAAAGCTTTGAAATGCAAAAATGTTGATTTTTGAGAGGTATTTTGTTCGAAATTTTGACTTTAAAAACTTGGGAAAAGCCGATTTTATTTTCTATGGCAGAACTTGTTTTTTAAGAACTTATTAAGGAAGAAATTTTAAGTTTAAGGTTTTTTCAGAGGTTGCGGTTTGTTTTTTCACATAACTTAAGTATCTTAATTTTGGTTGTAAAAAACTTTGATTATCTGAAAAGTTGATTGATACTGCTATAAAATGGATTCAAACTCTGTGTGGTTTTGGCCTACCGTCTGGGTAAAGCTATGAAATGCAAAAATGTTGATTGATGTGAGATTTCTTGTTTTCGAAATTTTTATTTTAAAAACTCGGGAAAAGTCGGGTTTATTTTCTATTTTCTTTTAAGAACTTATTAAGAAAGTAATTTTTAGTTTAAGGTTTTTTCAGAGGTTGCGGTTTGTTTTTTCACATAACTTAAGTATCTAAAATCTGGTTGCAAAAAACTTTGATTATCAGAAAAGTTGATTGATTCTGCTATAAAATGGATCCAAACTCTGTGTGGTTTTGGCCTACCGTCTGGGTAAAGCTTTGAAATGCAAAAATTTTTATTTTTGTGAGGTATTTTTTTTTCTTAATCAGTTTTTTCAGAGGTTGCCATTTGTTTTTTCACATAACTTAAGTATCTTAATTTTGGTTGTAAAAAATTATGATTATCTGAAAAATTGATTGATAATTCTATAAAATGGATCCAAACTGTTTGTGGGTTTGGTATACCGTCTCAGAAAAGCTTTGAAATGCAAAAATGTTGATTGTGTGAGATTTTTTTTTTTTTTAATTAGTTTTTTCAGAGGTTGCGGTTTGTTTTTTCACATAACTTAAGTATCTTAATTTTGGTTGTAAAAAACGGTGTTTATTTAAAAAGTTGATTGATACTGCTATAAAATGGATCCAAACTCTGTGTGGTTTTGGCCTACCGTCTGGGTAAAGCTTTGAAATGCAAAAATGTTGATTTTTGTGATGTATTTTTTACGATTTTTTGAAAAAACCTCGGGAAAAGTCGGGTTTATTTTCTATGGCAGAACTTTATTTTTAAAAACTTATTAAGGAAGTAATTTTAAGTTTAAGGTTTTTTTCAGAGGTTGCGGTTTGTTTTTTCACGTAACTTAAGTATCTTAATTTTGGTTGTAAAAAACTTTGATTATCTGAAAAGTTGATTGATTCTGCTATAAAATGGATCCAAACTCTGTGTGGTTGTGGCCTACCGTCTCAGAAAAGCTTTGAAATGCAAAAATGTGAATTGTTGTGAGATTTTTTTTTCGAAATTTTTACTTTAACACTCTGGTAAAGTCGGTTTTATTTTCTATGCCAGAACTTGTTTTTTAAGAACTAGCAATTTTGTAATTTTTAGTTTAAGGTTTTTTCAGAGGTTACGGTTTGTTTTATCACATAACTTAAGTATCTTAATTTTGGTTGTAAAAAACTTTGATTATCTGAAAGTTGATTGATTCTGCTATAAAATGGATCCAAACTCTGTGTGGTTTTGGCCTACCGTCTCAGGAAAGCTTTGAAATGCAAAAATGTGGATTGTTGTGAGATTTTTTTATTTCGAAATTTTGACTTTAAAACGCGGGAAAAGTCGGTTTTATTTTCAATTGCAAAACTTGTTTTTCAGGAACTAATTAAGGATGTCATTTTTAGTTTAAGGGTTTTTCAGGGGTTGCGGTTTGTTTTTCTCATAACTGTAGTATCTTAGATCTGCTTGTGAAGAACTTTGATTGTCTGAAAAGTTGAATGATTCTTCTATAAAATGGATCTTAACTCTGTGTGGTTTTGGCATACCGTCTCGGTAAAGCTTTGAAATGCCAAAATGTTGATTGATGTGATATTTTTTTTTTCGATATTTTTTTACTTTAAAAACTCGGGAAAAGTCGGGTTTATTTTCAATTGCAGAACTTGTTTTTTAGGAACTTATTATGGAAGTAATTTTAAGTTTAAGGTTTTTTTCAGAGGTTGCGGTTTGTTTCTTCACATAACTTAAGTATCTGAATTTTGGTTGTAACAAACTTTGATTATCTGAAAAGTTGATTGATACTGCTATCAAATGGATCCAAACTGTTTGAGGTTTTGGCCTACCGTCTCGGAAAAGCTTTGAAATGCAAAAATGTTGATTGATGTGAGCTTGTTTTCGATATTTTTACTTTAAAAACTCGGGAAAAGTCGGGTTTATTTTCTATGGCAGAACTTGTTTTTTAGGAACATATTAAAGAAATAATTTTAAGTTTAATGTTTTTTTCAGAGGTTGCGGTTTGTTTTTTCACATAAATTAAGTATCTTAATTTTGGTTGTACAAAACTTTGATTATCTGAAAAGTTGGTTGATACTGCCATCAAATGGATCCAAAGTCTGTGTGGTTTTGGCCTACCGTTTCAGAAAAGCTTTGAAATGCAAAAATGTGGATTGTTGTGAGGTTTTTTTTTTTTTTAATCAGTTTTTCAGAGGTTGCGGTTTGTTTTTTTCACATAACTTAAGTATCTTAATTTTGGTTGTAAAAAACTTTGATTTTCTAAAAAGTTGATTGATACTGCTATAAAATGGGTCCAAACTCTGTGTGGTTTTGATCTACCGACTAGGTAAACCTTTGAAATGAAAAAATTTTGATTGATGTGAGATTTTTTTTCGATATTTTTACTTCAAAAACTCGGGAACATATTTTCCACGGCAGAACTTGTTTTTTAAGAACTTATTAAGGATGTAATTTTTAGTTTAAGGTTTTTTCAGAGGTTGCGGTTTGTTTTTTCAGATAACTTAAGTATATTAATTTTTTTTTTGTAAAAAGCTTTGATTATCTGAAAAGTTGATTTATACTGCTATAAAATGAATCCAAACTGTTTGTGGTTTTGGCCTTCCGTCTCGGAAAAGCTTTGAAATGCAAAAATGTTGATTGTTGTGAGATTTTTTTTTTTCGAAATTTTGACTTTAAAAACTCGGGAAAAGTCGGTTTTATTTTCTATGGCAGAACTCGTTTTTTAGGAACATATTAAGGAAGTAATTTTAAGTTTAATGTTTTTTTCAGAGGTTGCGGTTTGTTTTTTTCACATAAAGTAAGTATCTTAATTTTGGTTGTACAAAACTTTGATTATCTGAAAAGTTGATTGATACTGCTATCAAATGGATCTGTGTGGTTTTGGCCTACCGTTTCAGAAAAGCTTTGAAATGCAAAAATGTGGATTGTTGTGAGGTTTTTTTTTTTTTTTAATCAGTTTTTAAGAGGTTGCGGTTTGTTTTTCTCATAACTTAAGTATCTTAGATCTGGTTGCAAAAAACTGTGCATTATCTGGGAAAAGTCGCGTTTATTTTCTATGGCAGAACTTGTTTTTTGGGAACTTTTAGGGATATAATTTTTAGTTTAAGGTTTTTTCAAAGGTTGCGGTTTGTTTTTTCACATAACTTAAGTATTTTTACTTTGGTTGTTAAAAACTTGTCTTATCTGAAAAGTTGATTGATACTGCTATAAAATGGATCCAAACTCTGTGTGGTTTTGGTCTACCGTCTGGGTAAAGCTTTGAAATGCAAAAATGTTGATTGATGTGAGATTTTTTTTTTCCATATTTTTACTTCAAAAACTCGGGAAAAGTCGGGATTATTTTTTGTGGCAGAACTTATTTTTTAGGAACTTATTAAGGATGTAATTTTTAGTTTAAGGTTTTTTCAGAGGTTGCGGTTTTTTTTCACATAACTTAAGTATCTTAATTTTGGTTGTAAAAAACTTTGATTATCTGAAAAGTTGATTGATACTGCTATAAAATGGATCCAAACTCTGTGTGGTTTGGGTCTACCGTCTGGGTAAAGCTTTGAAATGCAACAATGTTGATTGATGTGAAATTTTTTTTTGTCGATATTTTTACTTCAAAAATTCCGGGAAAAGTCGGGTTTATTTTCTATGGCAGAACTTGTTTTATAGGAACTTATTAAGGATGTAATTTTTAGTTTAAGGTTTTTTCAGAGGTTGCTGTTTGTTTATTCACATAACTTAAGTATTTTTACTTTGGTTGTAAAAAACTTTGATTATATGAAAAGTTGATTGATACTGCTATAAAGTGGATCCAAACTCTGAGTGGTTTTGGCCTACCTACCGTCTGGGTAAAGCTTTGAAATGTAAAAATGTACATTTTTGTGAGGTATTTTTTACGACATTTTGACTTTAAGAACTCGGGAGCAGTAGGGTTTATTTTCTATGGCAGAGCTTTTTTTGAATAATTTTTAAACTTTGTAGATTTTTGTCTCAGTTTTTTTTCAGCGCAGAGAAAAAAAAAATCTGCTTATAAAGAACTTTGACTGTCTGAAAAGGGGATTGATGCAGTTAAAAAGTGAATCCAAACAGTTTGTAGTTTTGCCTTACCGTCTGGGAAATATACACCTTCGACCACCTTTTTGTAAGGTATTTTTTACGAAATTTTGACTTTAAAAACTCGGGAAAAGTCGGGTTTATTTTCTATGGCAGAAGTTTTCTTTTCAAAATTTTCAAATTTGTATTTTTTTGTTAAAGATTTTTTAGAGGAAGTGGTTTCTTTTTTCACATAGCTTAAGTATCTTAGATCTGGTTGCAAAAAACTTTGATTATCTGAAAAGTTGATTGATACTGCTATAAAATGGATCCAATCTCTGTGTGTTTTGGCCTACCGTCTGGGTATAGCTTTGAAATGCAAAAATGTTAATTTTTGTGAGGTATTTTTTACGAAATTGCTTATTTATTATATTTATTTTTATTTTCTATTGCAAAACTTGTTTTTCAGGAACTTATTAAGGATGTAATTTTTAGTTTAAGATTTTTTCAGGGGTTGCGGTTTGTTTTTCACATAACTGTAGTATCTTAGATCTGCTTGTCAAGAACTTTGATTGTCTGAAAAGGTGATTGATGCAGATAACAAGTGAATCCAAACACTTTGTGTTTTTGCCTTACCGTCTTCGAAATGCAAAAATGTTGATTGTTGTCAGATTTTTTTTTTTTTGAAATTTTGACTTTAAAAACTCGTTAAAAGTCGGGTTTATTTTCTATGGCAGAACATGTTTTTTAAGATCTTATTAAGGATGTTATTTTAAGTTTAAGGTTTTTCAGAGTTCGTCTCTACGTGGAGGAGGGGTTCTGATTGCAGTAAACTCTTCCTTTACGTCGGAACTTTTCATAGTCCAGGTCTCACAAGACCTGGAATTCCTCTGTGTTAGAGTGATTCTTGCCGGCCAGTCTATTTATGTCACTTGCTCGTATATTCCACCGTCTTCGGATGTACTAATATACGAGCAGCATTTGTCTGCCTAAAAACTGTTTCTTCCTCGCTATCTGATAAAGACCATTTAATAGTTCTTGGGGATTTCAACCTGCCAGGTACTGTATGGTCTTCGGTTAACGAGTCAAACAACCTTGTGTCCATGTCACGACATGAGTTTATTGATGGCTTATTAGACCTGTCCCTGTCTCAATTTGTGCTGTGTCTCGGATCCGACAGTAGCGTTGTTAACACGAGCACTCCCGCTCACTATACCTGAAGACTGCTATCATCCTACTTTCGAAGTGTCGATAGATATTGGACCTACTGTATCGGATCGTGCGGGTAGGCTATCTGAACGCGTCCGCTGCTTTCGTAAAGCCAAGTTTACGAAGCTCAAGAACTTAATTGGAAAGTGCACTTGTGCACTGACGTCATTGAAGGCACAAACATTTTTTACAATGTACTTGACACAATTTTTGACACGTGTGTCCCACTTTCATATCCGACTAGATTTGCGAAACCTCCTTGGTTCACCAAAGAGTTATCCAGTCTAAAAAATCTAAAATCAAGACTATTTAAAATATCTCAAGAAGTTGGTTCTCCTTCTTCTCTTTCTAATTACTTAATAGCTCGGTCAAATTTCACTGTTCTTAATGCTCAATGCTATAGGAACTTCCTCCTTCGATGCAGGATACGTTTTTCACAGGACCCTAAACAGTTTTACAGCTTCGTAAACAGTAAGCGTAGAACGTCCGCACATCCATCCTCGCTATCATTTTTGAATATGTCGGCAAACAATGATCAGGCAATCGCCGATCTTTTTGCACAATTTTTTCAAACCACCTATTCCCAGGAAAGCTACCCAGGTCATATGTATCCACATAGTTTACCAAGGTCAAATGGCATTTTCTGCCCTTTGGTTAATGAAGGCTCCTTACTTCATGAACTTCCATTTTGACTTTAAAAATTCGGGAAAAGTCGGGCTTATTTTCTATGACAGAACTTGTTTTTTAAGAACTTATTAAGGATGTAAATTTTAGTTTAAGTTTTTTTCAGAGGTTGCGGTTGGGTTTTCACATAACTTAACTATCTTAGATCTGGTTATAAAGAACTTTGATTATCAGAAAAAGTTGATTGATACTGATATAAAGTGGATTCAAACTCTGTGTGGTTTTGGCCTACCGTCTGGGCAAAGCTTTGAAATGCAAAAATGTTCATTTTTGTGAGGTATTTTTTACGAAATTTTGACTTTTAAAACTTGGGATGAGTCGGGTTTATTTTCTATCCCAGAACTTTTTTTTAAAGAATTTATTAAGAAAGTAATTTTTTGTTTAAGGTTATTTCAAAGGTAGCGATTTGTTTTTTCACATAACTTAAGTATCTTAATTTTGGTTGTAAAAACTTTGATTATCTGAAAAGTTTATTGATACTGCTATAAAATGGATCCAAACTCTGTGTGGTTTTGGCCTACCGTCTGGGTAAAGCTTTGAAATGTAAAAATGTTCATTTTTGTGAGGTATTTTTTACGAAATTTTGACTTTTAAAACTCGGAAAGAGTCGGGTTTATTTTCTATGGCAGAACTTTATTTTTAAGAATTTATTAAGAAAGTAATTTTTTGTTTAAGGTTTTTTCAGAGGTAGCGATTTGTTTTTTCACATAGCTTAAGTATCTTAGATCTGGTTGCAAAAAACTTTGATTATCTGAAAAGTTGATTGATACTGTTATAAAATGGGTCCAAACTCTGTGTGGTTTTGGCCTACCGTGAAATGCAAAACTGTTGATTGTTGTGAGATTTTTTTTCGAAATTTTGTCTTTAAAAACTCGGGAAAAGTCGGGTTTATTTTGTTTTTTCACATAAGTTTGAAAGCTTAGTAAAGTATCTTAATTTTGGTTGTAAAAAACTTTTATTGTCTGAAATAGTTGATTGATACTGCTATAAAGTGGATCCAAACTCTGTGTGGTTTTGGCCTACCGTCTGGACAAAGCTTTGAATTGCAAAAATGTTGATTTTTGTGAGGTATTTTTTACGAAATTTTGACTTTAAAAACTTGGGAAGAATCGGGTTTATTTTCTATGGCAGAACTTTTTTCTTACGAATTTATTAAGTAAGTAATTTTTTGTTTAAGGTTTTTTCAGAGCTTAAGTATCTTAGATCTGGTTGCAAAAAAACTTTGATTATCTGAAAAGTTGATTGATGCTGCTATAAAGTGGATCCAAACTCTGTGTGGTTTTGGCCTACCGTCTCTGAAAAGCTTTGAAATGCAAAAATGTTGATTGTTGTGAGATTTTTTTTTTTTTTCGAAATTTTGACTTTAAAAACTCCGGAAAAGTCGGGTTTATTTTGTTTTTTCACATATCTTTGAAAGCTTAGTAAAGTATCTTAATTTTGGTTGTAAAAAACTTTGATTATCTGAAATAGCTTATTGATACTGCTATAAAGTGGATCCAAACTCTGTGTGGTTTTGGCCTACCGTCTGGACAAAGTTTTGAAATGCAAAAATGTTGATTTTTGTGAGGTATTTTTTACGAAATTTTGACTTTTAAAATTCGGAAAGAGTCGGGTTTATTTTCTATGGCAGAAATTTATTTTTAAGATTTTATTAAGAAAGTAATTTTTTGTTTAAGGTTTTTTCAGAGGTAGCGATTTGTTTTTTCACATAACTAAAGTATACTAATTTTGGTTGTAAAAACTTCGATTATCTGAAAAGTGGATTGATACTATTTTTTACATAACTTTAGTATCTAAGACCTGGTTGTAAAGAACTTTAATTATCTGAGAAGTTGATTGATGTTGCTATGAAGTGGATCCAAACTGTGTGTGATTTTGGCCTACCGTCTCTGAAAAGCTTTGAAATGCAAAAATGTTGATTGTTGTGAGATCTTTTTTTTTCGAAATTTTGGCTTTGAAAACTCGGGTAAAGTCGGGTATATTTTGTTATTTCACATAACTTTGAAGCTTAGTAAAGTATCTTAATTTTGGTTGTAAAAAACTTTGATTATCTGAAATAGTTGATTGATACTGCTATAAAATGGATCCAAACTCTGTGTGGTTTTGGCCTACCGTCTGGTTAAAGCTTTTAAATGCAAAAATGTTGATTGTTGTGAGATTTTTTTTTTCGAAATTTTTACTTTAAAAACTCGGGAAAAGTCAGGTTTATTTTCTATGGCAGAACTTGTTTTTCAAGAACTTTTTAAGGATGTTAGTTTTATTTTAAGGTTTTTTCAGAGGTTGCGGTTTGTCTTTTCACATAATTTAAGTATCTTAGATCTGGTTGTAAAGAACTCTGATTATCTGAAAAAGTTGATTGATACTGATATAAAGTGGATTCAAACTCTGTGTGGTTTTGGCCTACCGTCTGGGCAAAGCTTTGAAATGTAAAAATGTTGATTTTTGTGAGGTATTTTTACGAAATTTTGACTTTAAAAACTTGGGAAGAATCGGGTTTATTTTCTATGGCAGAACTTTATTCTTAAGAATTTATTAAGAAAGTAATTGTTTGTTTAAGGTTTTTTCAGAGCTTAAGTATCTTAGATCTGGTTGCAAAAAACTTTGATTATCTGAAAAGTTGAATGATACTGCTATAAAATGGATCCAAACTCTGTGTGGTTTTGGCCTACCGTCTGGGTAAAGCTTTGAAATGCAAAAATGTTGATTTTTGTGAGGTATTTTGTACGAAATTTTTACTTTAAAAAATCGGGAAAAGTCGGGTTTATTTTCTATGGCAGAACTTTTCTTTTAAGAATTTTCAAAGTTTGTACTTTTTTGTTTAATGTTTTTAAGAGGTGGCGGTTTGTTTTTTCACATAACTTAAGTGTCTTAGATCTGGTTGTCCAGAACTTTGATTATCTGAAAAGTTGATTGATACTGCTATAAAGTGGATCCAAACTCTGTGTGGTTTTGTCCCACCGTCTGGGTAAATGCTTTAAATGCAAAAATGTTGATTTTTGTGAGGTATTTAGTACGAAATTTTGACTTTAAAAATTCGGGAAAGGTCGGGTTTATTTTCTATGGCAGAACTTTTCTTTTAAGAATTTTCAAAGTTTGTACTTTTTTGTTTAATGTTTTTAAGAGGTGGCGGTTTGTTTTTTCACATAACTCAAGTATCTTAGATCTGGTTGCAAAAAACTTTGATTATCTGAAAAGTTGATTGATGCTGCTATGAAGTGGATCCAAACTGTGTGTGGTTTTGGCCTACCGTCTTGGAAATGAAAAAAATATTGATTGTTGTGAGATTTTTTTCTTCGAAATTTTGACTTTAAAAACTCGGGAAAACTCGGGTTTATTTTCTATGGCAGAAATTTTCTTTTAAGAATTGATTTAGAAAGTAATTTTTTGTTTAAGGTTTTTTCAGAGGCAGCGATTTCTTTTTTCACATAGCTTAGGTAGCTTAGCTTAGATCTGGTTGCAAGAAACTTTGATTATTTGAAAAGTTGATTGATACTTATATAAAATGGATTCAAAATCTGTGTGATTTTGGCCTACCGTCTGGGCAAAGCTTTGAAATGAAAAAACGTTGATTGTTGTGAGATTTTTTTTCTTCGAAATTTTGACTTTAAAAAATCGGGAAAAGTCGGGTATATTTTCTATGGCAGAACTTTTTTTTTAGAATTTATTAAGGATGTAATTTTAGTTTAAGGTTTTTTCAGAGGTTGCGGTTTGTTTTTGCACATAACTTAAGTATCTAAGATCTGGTTGTAAAGAACTTTGATAACCTGAATAGTTGATTGATACTGCTATAAAGTGGATATAAACTCTGTGTGGTTTTGGCCAACAGTCTGGGTAAAGCTTTAAAATGCAAAAATGTTGATTGTTGTGAGATTTTTTTTTTTCGAATTTTAACATTAAAAATTCTGGAAAAGTTAGGTTTATTTTCTATGGCAGAACTTGTTTTTTAAGAATTTATTAAGGATGTTATTTTTAGTTTAAGGTTTTTTCAGAGGTTGCGGTTTGTTTTTGCACATAACTTAAGTATCTAAGATCTGGTTGTCCAGAACTTTGATTATCTGAAAAGTTGATTGGTACTGCCATAAAGTGGATCCAAACTCTGTGTGGTTTTGTCCTACCGTCTGGGTAAAGCTTTGAAATGCAAAAATGTTGATTTTTGTGAGGTATTTTTAACGAAATTTTGACTTTAAAAGCTCGGGAAGACTCGGGCCTATTTTCTATAGCAGAACTTTTTTTTTAGAATTTATTAAGAAAGTTATATTTTATTTAAGGTTTTTTCAGAGGTAGCGATTTGTTTTTTCACATAGCTTAAGTAACTTAGATCTGGTTGCAAAAAACTTTGATTATTTGAAAAGTTGATAGATACTGCTATAGAATGGATTGAAACTCTGTGTGATTTTGGCCTACCGTCTGGGCAAAGCTTTGAAATGAAAAAATGTTGATTGTTGTGAGTTTTTTTTTTTTAGAAATTTTTACTTTAAAAACTCGCGAAAAGTCGGGTTTGTTTTCTTTGGCAGAACTTGTTTTTTAAGAACTTATTAAGGATGTTATTTTTAGTTTAATGTTTTTTCAGAGGTTGTGGTTTGTTTTTTCACATAATTTAATTATCTTAATTTTGGTTGTAAAAAACTTTGATTATCTGAAAAGTTGATTGATACTGCTATAAAATGGATCCAAACTCTGTGTGGTTTTGGCCTACCGTCTGGGTAAAGCTTTGAAAAGCAAAAATGTTGATTTTTGTGAGGAATTTTTACGAAAATAAATACTTTAAAAGCTCGGGAAGACTCGGGCCTATTTTCTATGGCAGAACTTTTTTTTTTTAGAATTTATTAAGAAAGTAATTTTTTATTTAAAGTTATTTCAGAGGTAGTGATTTTTTTTCACATAGCTTAAGTAACTTAGATCTGGTTGCAAAAAATTTTGATTATTTGAAAAGTTGATTGATACTGCTATAAAATGGATCCAAATTTTGTGTGGTTTTGGCCTACCGTCTGGGTAAAGCTTTAAAATGCAAAAATGTTGATTGTTGTGAGATTTTTTTTTTTCGAAATTTTTACTTTAAAAACTCGGGAAAAGTCGGGTTTATTTTCTTTGGCAGAACTTGTTTTTTAAGAATTTATTATTATTATTTTTGGTTTAAGGTTTTTTCAGAGGTTGCGGTTTGTTTTTGCACATAACTTAAGTATCTAAGATCTGGCTGTCCAGAACTTTGATTATCTGAAAAGTTGATTGGTACTGCTATAAAGTGGATCCAAACTCTGTGTGGTTTTGTCCTACCGTCTGGGTAAAGATTTGAAATGCAAAAATGTTGATTTTTGTGAGGAATTTTTACGAAAATAAATACTTTAAAAGCTCGGGAAGACTCGGGCCTATTTTCTATGGCAGAACTTTTTTTTTTTAGAATTTATTAAGAAAGTAATTTTTTATTTAAAGTTTTTTCAGAGGTAGTGATTTTTTTTTTCACATAGCTTAAGTAACTTAGATCTGGTTGCAAAAAACTTTGATTATTTGAAAAGTTGATTGATACTGCTATAAAATGGATCCAAACTCTGTGTGGTTTTGGCCTACCGTCTGGGTAAAGCTTTAAAATGCAAAAATGTTGATTGTTGTGAGATTTTTTTTTTGAAATTTTTATTTTAAAAACTCGGGAAAAGTCGGGTTTATTTTCTATGGCAGAACTTGTTTTTTAAGAATTTATTAAGGATGTTATTTTTAGTTTAAGGTTTTTTCAGAGGTTGCGGTTTGTTTTTTCACATAACTTAAGTATCTTAGATCTGGTTGTCCAGAACTTTGATTATCTGAAAAGTTGATTGGTACTGCTATAAAGTGGATCCAAACTCTGTGTGGTTTTGTCCT
>NW_022995916.1:13725-14640 GCF_900245975.1 Drosophila guanche | reverse complement strand
CACATTTTTTAAATACACTTGTAACAGTGTAAGCATACAGAAGTCTGGATGCAAAATTTGGTGGCTCTAGCTTTTATAGTCTCTGAGATTCAGGTGCTCAACAAGACGGACGGACAGACGGACAGACAGACAATGCTCAATCGACTCGGCTATTGATGGTGATCAAGAATATATACACTTTATGGGGTAGGAAACGATTCCTTCTGTGTGTTACATACATTAACTTTGTGCACAAATACAATATACCCTATTTACTCTTCGACTACCGGGTATAAAACAAATATAAGCTGTGGGAGGGGGTGGGGTGTTTTAAAGTCGGCAGAGGCAGAAGGACGGCAGAGGCAGAGGCAGAGACCGAGTGAAGCAGAGTGTGAATGAGAGAATGTGAAAAGAACAACGAAAGCTGCAGGACAGTGTGGGTTTAGCCACTGCTAATTAATTTATTCTTTCTGGCTTTAATAATGATCCAATCGGATCCCAATTTGGGGATCTGATAGATATGGCCATTCCCTAAAGAATGGAGTTTTTAGTTTTCTTCTATCTTTAAAATTGTAGATTTGGGAGGTTTTCGCCCTTTTACGTGGGCGGAAGGGGGGGGGGGCACATTTTTTAAATACAGTTGTAACAGTGTAAGCATACAGAAGTCTGGATGCAGAATTTGGTGGCTCTAGCTTTTATAGTCTCTGAGATTCAGGTGCTCAACAAGACGGACGAACAGACGGACAGACAGACAGGGCTCAATCAACTCGGCTATTGATGGTGATCAAGAATATATACACTTTATGGGGTAGGAAACGATTCCTTCTGTGTGTTACATACAATAACTTTGTGCACAAATACAATATACCCTATTTACTCTTCGAGTACCGGGTATAAAACAAATATAAGCTGCGTGAGGGGGGGGGGGGGGGGGGG
>NW_022995916.1:6689-8459 GCF_900245975.1 Drosophila guanche | reverse complement strand
AGGGGCGGGGGGGGGGGGGGGGGGGGGGGGGGGGGGAGGGGGGGGGGGGGGGGGGGGGGGGGGGGGGGTGGTTAAAAGTCGGCAGAGGCAGAGGGACGGCAGAGGCAGAGGCCGAGTGAAGCAGAGTGTGAATGAGAGAATGTGAAAAGAACAACAAAAGCTGCAGGACAGTGTGGGTTTAGCCACTGCTAATTAATTTCTTCTTTCTGGCTATAATAATGATCCAATCGGATCCCAATTTGGTGATCTGATAGATATGGCCATTCCCTACAGAATGGCGTTTTTAGTTTTCTTCTATCTTTAAAATTGTAGATTTGGGAGGTTTTCGCCCTTTTGCGGGGGCGGAATGGGGCGGGGCACATTTTTTAAATACACTTGTAACAGTGTGAGCATACAGAAGTCTGGATGCAAAATTTGGTGGCTCTAGCTTTTATAGTCTCTGAGATTCAGGTGCTCAACAAGACGGACGGACAGACGGACAGACAGACAGGGCTCAATCGACTCGGCTATTGATGGTGATCAAGAATATATACACTTTATGGGGTCGGAAACGATTCCTTCTGTGTGTTACATACATTAACTTTGTGCACAAATACAATATACCCTATTTACTCTTCGACTACCGGGTATAAAACAAAAATATGCTGTGGGAGGGGGGGTGGTTTAAAGTCGGCAGAGGCAAAAGCCGAGTGAAGCAGAGTGTGAATGAGAGAATGTGAAAAGAACAACAAAAGCTGCAGGACAGTGTGGTTTTAGCCACTGCTAATTAGTTTATTCTTTCTGGCTATAATAATGATCCAATCGGATCCCAATTTGGTGATCTGATAGATATCCGGGGGTGGTTAAACGTCGCCAGAGGCAGAGGGACGGCAGAGGCAGAGGCCCGTAACAGTGTAAGCATACAGAAGTCTGGATGCAGAATATGGTGGCTCTAGCTTTTATAGTCTCTGAGATTCAGGTGCTCAACAAGACGGACGCACAGACGGACGGACAGACAGACAGTTCTCAAGAATGTATACACTTTATGGGGTAGGAAACGATTCCTTCTGTGTGTTACATACATTAACTTTGTGCACAAATACAATATACCCTATTTACTCTTCGACTACCGGGTATAAAACAAATATAAGCTGTGGGAGGGGGTGGGGTGTTTTAAAGTCGGCAGAGGCAGAAGGACGGCAGAGGCAGAGGCAGAGGCCGAGTGAAGCAGAGTGTGAATGAGAGAATGTGAAAAGAACAACAAAAGCTGCAGGACAGTGTGGGTTTAGCCACTGCTAATAAATTTATTCTTTCTGGCTATAATATAGAGCCAATCGGATCCCAATTTGGGGATCTGATAGATATGGCCATTCCCTACAGAATGGCGTTTTTAGTTTTCTTCTATCTTTAAAATTGTAGATTTGGGAGGTTTTCGCCATTTTGCGGGGGCGGAATGGGGCGGGGCACATTTTTTAAATACACTTGTAACAGTGTGAGCATACAGAAGTCTGGATGCAAAATTTGGTGGCTCTAGCTTTTATAGTCTCTGAGATTCAGGTGCTCAACAAGACGGACGGACAGACGGACGGACAGACGGACAGACAGACAGGGCTCAATCGACTCGGCTATTGATGGTGATCAAGAATATATACACTTTATGGGGTCGGAAACGATTCCTTCTGTGTGTTACATACATTAACTTTGTGCACAAATACAATATACCCTATTTACTCTTCGAGTACCGGGTATAAAACAAATATAAGCTGCGTGAGGGGGGGGGGGGGGGGGGGG
>NW_022995916.1:0-1214 GCF_900245975.1 Drosophila guanche | reverse complement strand
GGTGGGGGGGGGGGGGGGGGGGGGGGGGGGGGGAGGGGGGGGGGGGGGGGGGGGGGGGGGGGGGGTGGTTAAAAGTCGGCAGAGGCAGAGGGACGGCAGAGGCAGAGGCCGAGTGAAGCAGAGTGTGAATGAGAGAATGTGAAAAGAACAACAAAAGCTGCAGGACAGTGTGGGTTTAGCCACTGCTAATTAATTTCTTCTTTCTGGCTATAATAATGATCCAATCGGATCCCAATTTGGTGATCTGATAGATATGGCCATTCCCTACAGAATGGAGTTTTTAGTTTTCTTTTATCTTTAAAATTGTAGATTTGGGAGGTTTTCGCCCTTTTGCGGTTGCGGAAGGAGGGGGGGGCACATATTTTAAATACACTTGTAACAGTGTAAGCATACAGATGTCTGGATGCAAAATTTGGTGGCTCTAGCTTTTATAGTCTCTGAGATTCAGGTGCTCAACAAGACGGACGGACAGACGGACGGACAGACGGACAGACAGACAATGCTCAATCGACTCGGCTATTAATGGTACAAGACGGACGGACAGACGGACAGACAGACAGGGCTCGTGATCAAGAATATATACACTTTATGGGGTCGGAAACGATTCCTCCTGTGTGTTACATACATTAACTTTGTGCAAAATATCTTCGACTACCGGGTATAAAACAAATATAAGCTGCGTGAGGGGGGGGGGGGGTGTTTTAAAGTCGGCAGAGGCAAAAGCCGAGTGAAGCAGAGTGTGAATGAGAGAATGTGAAAAGAACAACAAAAGCTGCAGGACAGTGTGGGTTTAGGCACTGCTAATTAATTTCTTGTTTGTGGCTATAATAATGATCCAAACGGATCCCAATTTATTGATCTGATAGATATGGCCATTCCCTACAAAATGGAGTGTTTAGTTTTCTTGTATCTTTAAAATTGTAGATTTGGGAGGTTTTCGCCCTTTTGCGGTGGCGGAAGAGGGGGGGGGCACATATTTTAAATACACTTGTAACAGTGTAAGCATACAGAAGTCTGGATGCAAAATTTGGTGGCTCTAGCTTTTATAGTCTCTGAGATTCAGGTGCTCAACAAGACGGACGGACAGACGGACGGACAGACGGACAGACGGACAGACGGACAGACAGACAATGCTCAATCGACTCGGCTATTGATGGTACTCAAGAATATATACACTTTATGGGGTCGGAAACGATTCCTTCTATGTGTTACAT
>NW_022995915.1:13856-14682 GCF_900245975.1 Drosophila guanche | reverse complement strand
ATTCTGTAGGGAATGGCCATATCTATCAGATCACCAAATTGGGATCCGATCGGATCATTATTATAGCCAGAAAGAAGAAATTAATTAGCAGTGGCTAGACCCACACTGTCCTGCAGCTTTTGTTGTTCTTTTCACATTCTCTCATTCACACTCTGCTTCACTCGGCCTCTGCCTCTGCCGTCCCTCTGCCTCTGCCTACTTTTAACCCTATTTGTCTAAACCCACACTGTCCTGCAGCTTTTGTTGTTCTTTTCACAATCTCTCATTCACACTCTGCTTCACTCGGCCTCTGCCTCTGCCGTCCCTTTGCCTCTGCCGACTTTAAAGAACCCCCCCCCTCACACAGCTTATATTTGTTTTATACCCGGTTCTCGAAGAGTAAATAGGGTGTTTTGTATTTGTGCACAAAGTTAATGTATGTAACACACAGAAGGAATCGTTTCCGACCCCATAAAGTGTATATATTCTTGATCACCATCAATAGCCGAGTCAATTGAGCCCTGTCTGTCTGTTCGTCTGTCCGTCCGTCTGTCCGTCTGTCCGTCCGTCTTGTTGGGCACCTGAATCTCAGAGACTATAAAAGCTAGAGCCACCAAATTTTGCATCCAGACTTCTGTATGCTCACACTGTTACAAGTGTATTTAAAAAATGTGCCCCGCCCCATTCCGCCCCCGCAAAAGGGCGAAAACCTAACAAATCAATTAGCAGTGTCTAAACCCACACTGTCCTGCAGCTTTTGTTGTTCTTTTCACATTCTCTCATTCACACTCTGCTTCACTCGGCCTCTGCCTCTGCCGTCCCTTTGCCTCTGCCGACTTTAAACCAC
>NW_022995915.1:7043-8018 GCF_900245975.1 Drosophila guanche | reverse complement strand
TCACACAGCTTATATTTGTTTTATACCCGGTTCTCGAAGAGTAAATAGGGTATTTTGTATTTGTGCACAAAGTTAATGTATGTAACACACAGAAGGAATCGTTTCCGACCCCATAAAGTGTATATATTCTTGATCACCATCAATAGCCGAGTCAATTGAGCCCTGTCTGTCTGTTCGTCTGTCCGTCCGTCTGTCCGTCTGTCCGTCCGTCTTGTTGAGCAACTGAATCTCAGAGACTATAAAAGCTAGAGCCACCAAATTTTGCATCCCGACTTCTGTATGCTCACACTGTTACAAGTGTATTTAAAAAATGTGCCCCGCCCCATTCCGCCCCCGCAAAAGGGCAAAAACCATAACAAATCAACAATTTTCAAGATAGAAGAAAACTAAAAACGCCATTCTGTAGGGAATGGCCATATCTATCAGATCAGCAAATTGGGATCCGATTGGATCATTATTATAGCCAGAAACAATAAATTAATTAGCAGTGGCTAAACCAACACTGTCCTGAAGCTTTGTTGTTCTTTTCACAGTCTGTCCGTCCGTCTTGTTGAGCACCTGAATCTCAGAGACTATAAAAGCTAGAGCCACCAAATTTTGCATCCAGACTTCTGTATGCTCACACTGTTACAAGTGTATTTAAAAAATGTGCCCCACCCCATTCCGCCCCCGCAAAAGGGCGAAAACCTAACAAATCTACAATTTTAAAAATAGAAGAAAACTAAAAACGCCATTCTGTAGGGAATGGCCATATCTATCAGATCACCAAATTGGGATCCGATTGGATCAATATTAAAGCCAGAAAGAAGAAATTAATTAGCATGGCCTAAACCCACACTGTCCTGCTTCTTTTATTGTTCTTTTCACATTCTCTCATTCACACTCTGCTTCGCTCGGCCTCTGCCTCTGCCGTCCCTCTGCCTCTGCCGACTTTTACCCAACCCCCCCCCCCCCCCCCCCCCCCCCCCCCCCTCC
>NW_022995915.1:0-864 GCF_900245975.1 Drosophila guanche | reverse complement strand
ACCCCCCCCCCCCCCCCCCCCTCACACAGCTTATATTTGTTTTATACCCGGTTCTCGAAGAGTAAATAGGGTATTTTGTATTTGTGCACAAAGTTAATGTATGTAACACACAGAAGGAATCGTTTCCGACCCCATAAAGTGTATATATTCTTGATCACCATCAATAGCCGAGTCAATTGAGCCCTGTCTGTCTGATCGTCTGTCCGTCCGTCTGTCCGTCTGTCCGTCCGTCTTGTTGAGCACCTGAATCTCAGAGACTATAAAAGCTAGAGCCACCAAATTTTGCATCCAGACTTCTGTATGCTCACACTGTTACAAGTGTATTTAAAAAATGTGCCCCGCCCCATTCCGCCCCCGCAAAAGGGCAAAAACCTAACAAATCAACAATTTTCAAGATAGAAGAAAACTAAAAACGCCATTCTGTAGGGAATGGCCATATCTATCAGATCACTAAATTGGGATCCGATTGGATCAATATTATAGCCAGAAAGAAGAAATTAATTAGCATGGCCTAAACCCACACTGTCCTGCTTCTTTTATTGTTCTTTTCACATTCTCTCATTCACACTCTGCTTCGCTCGGCCTCTGCCTCTGCCGTCCCTCTGCCTCTGCCGACTTTTAACCACCCCGCCCCCCCCCGCTCACGCAGCTTATATTTGTTTTATACCCGGTTCTCGAAGAGTAAATAGGGTATTTTGTATTTGTGCACAAAGTTAATGTATGTAACACACAGAAGGAATCGTTTCCGACCCCATAAAGTGTATATATGCTTGATTACCATCAATAGCCGAGTCGATTGAGCCCTGTCTGTCTGTCCGTCTGTCCGTCCGTCCGTCTTGTTGAGCACCTGAATCTCAGAGACTA
>NW_022995914.1:14080-14731 GCF_900245975.1 Drosophila guanche | reverse complement strand
CCCCCCCCCCTCTCACGCAGCTTATATTTGTATTATACCCGGTACTCGAAGAGTAAATAGGGTATATTGTATTTATGCACAAAATTAATGTATGTAACACACAGAAGGAAACGTTTCCGACCCCATAAAGTGTATATATTCTTGATCACCATCAATTGCCGAGTCGATTGAGCCCTGTCTGTCTGTCCGTCTGTCCGTCCGTCTGTCCGTCCGTCTGTCCGTCCGTCTTGTTGAGCACCTGAATCTCAGAGACTATAAAAGCTACAGCCACCAAATTCTGCATCCAGACTTCTGTATGCTCTCACTGTTACAAGTGTATTTAAAAAATGTGCCCCGCCCCCTTCCGCCCCCGCAAAAGGGCGAAAACCTCCCAAATCTACAATTTTAAAGATAAAAGAAAACTAACAACGCCATTCTGTAGGGAATGGCCATATTTATCAGATCAATAAAATGGAGTCCGATTGGATCATTATTATAGCCAGAAAGAATAAATTAATTAGCAGTGGCTAAACCCACACTGTCCTGCAGCTTTTGTTGTTCTTTTCACATTCTCTCATTCACACTCTGCTTCACTCGGCCTCTGCCTCTGCCGTCCCTCTGCCTCTGCCGACTTTTAACCACCCCCCCCCCCCCCCCCCCCCCCCCCCCACT
>NW_022995914.1:6967-7922 GCF_900245975.1 Drosophila guanche | reverse complement strand
AAAAACGCCATTCTGTAGGGAATGGCCATATCTATCAGATCACCAAATTGGGATCCGATTGGATCATTATTATAGCCAGAAAGAAGAAATTAATTAGCAGTGGCTAAACCCACACTGTCCTGCAGCTTTTGTTGTTCTTTTCACATTCTCTCATTCACACTCTGCTTCACTCGGCCTCTTCCTCTGCCGTCCCTCTGCCTTTGCCTCTACCGACTTTTAACCACCCCCCCCCCCCCCCACTCACGCAGCTTATATTTGTTTTATACCCGGTACTCGAAGAGTAAATAGGGTATATTGTATTTGTGCACAAAGTTAATGTATGTAACACACAGAAGGAATCGCTTTTTTATTTCTGGACGTTGATATGCAATGACTGCACCATCAAGTGGCCCATGCGACACCAAGCCAAAGCCTGTTACGCGCGGAACCTAGCAGAACGCAGCCCTCCTCCCGCCCAACCGACCGAGGGGCGCTGCCGCATGACGCGCGGCGCGATTAACCGAACCGGTCGCGAGCATGCAGGAAAGATAGATGTTAGGCTAATATTCGAGGAAAATTAGATCTAATTATAACTAGACTAAGCTAAGCAAGCAGAAATTACCAAAATCAGAAACAAGACAAAACTAAAATGAAACTAACTACGGGAGAGGTAGGCTAGTATAAGAGATTTAAGAAGAGGAAGGGAGTTAGTTGAGGATATAATGTGGTAGAGGGAATTATAATCCGAGCATTAAACCCTAAAGGGTTCGTGTGAGGCATAATTCAATCTACATAGTGGAAGGAACAAAGGAATAAAGTTTCTAGTGGGTCTAATGGGAATCGTAAAGTTTATGCGGCTCAGCAAGTCAGGGCTGTCTACATCCCCCTTGATCAAGTTGTGCATAAAAATTACACCAAGCATTTTTCTACGACTAACTAAGGATGGAAGATTTATTAAAAGAAGTCTACTACGGTA
>NW_022995914.1:0-990 GCF_900245975.1 Drosophila guanche | reverse complement strand
TTTTTGACTGCAAGGAATTGCAGTGGGAAGAGGGGAATGGAGCAGAGGAGGAAGGACCACTGGCCTCACTACTAGGAAGAGTTATGGGGGGCCTATTTTTCTTCTTAGCCTTAAACTCTTTCACAACCAGGTGCTCTGGCCAAAATTTGGAAGAGCAAATGGTCCCGAAATGAGTTGGAGACACGCTAATCTTGAAAGATATCTCCCTGGCATATGAGAAATTAAACTTCTCCACCTTTAAGCCAACGGCTTTTATTTTGCTTTGTATAAAAGCAGTTACATCATTAGATGTGAGGTCAGGGGCAAGCCGAGAGACAAAAACTTGCCGCTTTGGTGGGACTCCCACCAGAGGTTTTGGCACCACAGATCTGGTACCTGTGACGGCAATATCCGGTGGTCCGGGACGTTTATTAACTGGTGGGATCGAAATAGATGGGATGGGCTTTGGAACGGACTCGACAGACACGGACGCTACAGTACTAACTGGCTGCATGTTCTCCGAGATGATCGATTCGGAAGCCGAAACTTAATCACCAGCAGTTGTCGTTGCCCTTGGAGTAGCGAACGAAATTAGCTGCTGCACTATCGGAGTGGACGGAGACAGTTGATCAGCAGTGAGCGGTCGAGGGACAGGCACTTGCAGATCACGAGGAGTGACTTTTTTGCGCCTAGGAGACTCATTCAGCACTTTAAAACTGCTGAATTGAGATTCCATGGCTAGAAGCCGATCGTACTGCTTTTTAAAGCCCACGGTCAGCTCCTTAAAGCCCTTTCGCGTCTGCCTCATAAAAGTGACCATGTCATTCTCGATAGACCGACATGCCTCGCAACTGTAATGCAGACCATTACGCTTCGAAATTGCGTCACCCACGAGGCCTGAGAACCCAATACATTTTGCGTGCACTACGTTATCGCAGAGCCAGCAAGGGATGATCGGCTGGTCGTGGGTGATCTGCTTTTTGCAAGCCTTAGCGGAGCACACAACCAAGT
>NW_022995913.1:13756-14731 GCF_900245975.1 Drosophila guanche | reverse complement strand
AGCAGAGTGTGAATGAGAGAATGTGAATGAGAGAATGTGAAAAGAACAACAAAAGCTGCAGGACAGTGTGGGTTTAGCCACTGCTAATTAATTTCTTCTTTCTGGCTATAATAATGATCCAATCGGATCCCAATTTGGTGATCCTGTAGATATGGCCATTCCCTACAGAATGGCGTTTTTAGTTTTTTTTTCTATCTTTAAAATTGTAGATTTGGGAGGTTTTCGCCCTTTTGCGGGGGCGGAATGGGACGGGGCACATTTTTTAAATACACTTGTAACAGTGTGAGCATACAGAAGTCTGGATGCAAAATGTGGTGGCTCTAGCTTGTATAGTCTCTGAGATTCAGGTGCTCAACAAGACGGACGGACAGACGGACGGACAGACAGGGCTCAATCGACTCGGCTGTTGATGGTGATCAAGAATATATACACTTTATGGGGTCCGAAACGATTCCTTCTGTGTGTTACATACATTAACTTTGTGCACAAATACAATATACCCTATTTACTCTTCGACTACCGGGTATAAAACAAATATAAACTTTGGTGATCTGATAGATATGGCCATTCCCTACAGAATGGCGTTTTTAGTTTTCGTTTATCTTTAAAATTGTAGATTTGGGAGGTTTTCGCCCTTTTGCGGGGGCGGTAGGGGGCGGGGCACATTTTTTAAAAATTCTTGTAACAGTGTGAGCATACAGAAGTCTTGATGCACAATTTGGTGGCTCTAGCTTTTATAGTCTCTGAGATTCAGGTGCTCAACAAGACGGACGGACAGACGGACAGACAGACAGGGCTCAATCGACTCGGCTATTGATGGTGATCACGAATAAATACACTTTATGGGGTCGGAAACGATTCCTTCTGTGTGTTTCATACATTAACTTTGTGCACAAATACTAAATACCCTTTTTACTCTTCGACTACCGGGTATAAAACAAATATAGGCTGCTGGAGGAAGGGGGGGGGGGGGGG
>NW_022995913.1:7052-8067 GCF_900245975.1 Drosophila guanche | reverse complement strand
GGGGGGGGGGGGGGGTGGTTTAAAGTCGGCAGAGGCAGAGGGACGGCAGAGGCAGAGGCTGAGTGAAGCAGAGTGTGAATGAGAGAATGTGAATGAGAGAATGTGAAAAGAACAACAAAAGCTGCAGGACAGTGTGGGTTTAGCCACTGCTAATTAATTTCTTCTTTCTGGCTATAATAATGATCCAATCGGATCCCAATTTGGTGATCTGATAGATATGGCCATTCCCTACAGAATTGCGCTTTTAGTTTTTTTCTATCTTTAAAATTGTAGATTTGGGAGGTTTTCGCTTTTTGGCGTGGGCGGAAGGGGGTGGGGCACATTTTTTAAATACACTTGTAACAGTGTGAGCAAACATAAGTCTGGATGCAAAAGTTGGTGGCTCTAGCTTTTATAGTCTCTGAGATTCAGGTGCTCAACAAGACGGACGGACAGACGGACGGACATACGGACAGACAGACAGGGCTCAATTGACTCGGCTATTGATGGTGATCAAGAATATATACACTTTATGGGGCCGGAAACGATTTCTTCTGTGTGTTACATACATTAACTTTGTGCACAAATACAATATACCCTATTTACTCTTCGACTGCCGGGTATAAAAATAATATAAGCTGCGTGAGGGGTGGGGGGTATAAAACAAATATAAGCTGCGTGAGGGGGGGGGGGCAGAGCCAGAGGGACGGCAGAGGCAGAGGGACGGCAGAGGCAGAGGGACGGCAGAGGCAGAGGCCGAGTGAAGCAGAGTGTGAATGAGAGAATGTGAATGAGAGAATGTGAAAAGAACAACAAAAGCTGCAGGACAGTGTGGGTTTAGCCACTGCTAATTAATTTCTTCTTTCTGGCTATAATAATGATCCAATCGGATCCCAATTTGGTGATCTGATAGATATGGCCATTCCCTACAGAATGGCGTTTTTAGTTTTTTTCTATCTTTAAAATTGTAGATTTGGGAGGCTTTCGCCCTTTTGCGGGGGCGGAATGGGGCGGCGCACATTTTTTAAATACACTT
>NW_022995913.1:0-1830 GCF_900245975.1 Drosophila guanche | reverse complement strand
TTACTTTCTATGGCAGAACTTGTTTTTTAAGAACTTATTAAGGATGTTTTTTTAAGTTTAAGGTTTTTTCAGAGGTTGCGGTTTGTTTTTTCACATAACTTAAGTATCTTAGATCTGGTTATAAAGAACTTTGATTATCTGAAAAAGTTGATTGATACTGATATAAAGTGGATTCAAACTCTGTGTGGTTTTGGCCTACCGTCTGGGCAAATCTGTGAAATGCAAAAATGTTGATTTTTGTGAGATATTTTTTACGAAATTTTGACTTTAAAAATTCGGGAAAGTCGGGTTTATTTTCTATGGCAGAACTTTTCTTTTAAGAATTTTCAATGTTTGTACTTTTTTGTTTAAGGTTTTTTAGAAGTAGCGGTTTGTTTTATTATATAACTTAAGTATCTTAGACCTGGTTGTAAAGAACTTTTATTATCTGAAAAGTTGATTGATACTGCTATAAAGTGGATCCACACTCTACGTGGTTTTGGCCTACCGTCTCGGAAAATCTTTGAAATACAAAAATGTTGATTGTTGAGAGTTTTTTTTTTTGGAAATTTTGACTTTAAAAATTCGGGAAAGTCGGGTTTATTTTCTATGGCACAATTTTTCTTTGAAGAATTTTCAAAGTTTGTACTTTTTTGTTTAAGATTTTTCAGAGGTAGCGATTTATTGTTTCACATAGCATAAGTATATTAGATCTGGTTGCAAAAAACTTTGATTATCTGAAAAGTTGAATGATGCTGCTATAAAATGGATTCAAACTGTGTGTGGTGTTGGCCTACCGTCTCGGAAAATCTTTGAAATACAAAAATGTTGATTTTTGTGAGGTATTTTGTACGAAATTTTGACTTTAAAAATTCGTGAAAAGTCGGGTTTATTTTCTATGGCAGAACTTGGTTTTTTAAGAACTTATTAAGGATGTAATTTTTAGTTTAAGGTTTTTTCAGAGGTTGCGGTTTTCTTTTTCACATAACTTTTATTATCTGAAATGTTGATTGATGCTGCCATGAAGTGGATCCAAACTGTGTGTGGTTTTGGTCTACCGTCTCGGAAAAGCTTTGAAAGGCAAAAATGTTGATTGTTGTGAGATTTTTTTTTTCGAAATTTTTACTTTACGTTTGTTTTTTTCACATAACTTTAGTATCGTAGACCTGTTTGTAAAGAACTTAAATTATCTGAAAAGTTGATTGATGTTGCTATGAAGTGGATCCAAACTGTGTGTGGTTTTGACCTACCGTCTCTGAAAAGCTTTGAAATGCAAAAATGTTGATTGTTGTGAGATTTTTTTTTTTTTTTCGAAATTTTGACTTGAAAAACTCGGGAAAAGTCGGGTTTATTTTCTATGGCAGAACTTGTTTTTTAAGAACTTATTAAGGATGTAATTTTTAGTTTAAGGTTTTTTCAGAGGTGGCGATTTGTTTTTTCACATAACTTAAGTATCTTAATTTTGGTTGTAAAAACTTTGGTTATCTGAAAAGTTGATTGATACTGCTATAAAATGGATCCAAAATCTGTGTGGTTTTGGCCTACCGTCTGAGTAAAGCTTTAAAATGCAAAAATGTTGATTGTTGTGAGATTTTTTGTTTTCGAAATTTTTACTCTAAAAACTCGGGTTTATTTTCTATGGCAGAACTCTTTTTTTAAGAACTTATAAAGGAAGTAATTTGTGGATTAATGTATTTTCAGAGGTTTCGGTTTGTTTTTTCACATAACTTAAGTATCTTAGTTTTGGTTGCAAGAAACTGTGATTATCTGAAAAGTTGATTGATTCTGCTATAAAATGGATCCAAACTGTGTGTGGTTTTGGCCTACCGTCTGGGTAAAGCTATGAAGTGC
>NW_022995912.1:11889-14797 GCF_900245975.1 Drosophila guanche | reverse complement strand
AGGGTATATTGTATTTGTGCACAAAGTTAATGTATGTAACACACAGAAGGAATCGTTTCCGACCCCATAAAGTGTATATATTCTTGATCACCATCAATAGCCGAGTCGATTGAGCCCTGTCTGTCCGTCCGTCTGTCCTTCCGTCTGTCCGTCCGTCTTGTTGAGCACCTGAATCTCAGAGACTATCAAAGCTAGAGCCACCAAATTTTGCATCCAGAATTCTGTATGCTCACACTGTTACAAGTGTATTTAAAAAATGTTCCGCGCCCCCATCCGCCCCCGCAAAAGGGCGAAAACCTCCCAAATCTACAATATTAAGGATAGAAGAAAACTAAAAACGCCATTCTGTAGGGAATGGTCATATCTATCAGATCAATAAATTGGGATCCGATTGGATCATTATTATAGCCAGAAAGAATAAATTAATTAGCAGTGGCTAAACCCACACTGTCCTGCCGCTTTTGTTGTTCTTTTCACATTCTCTCATTCACACTCTGCTTCACTCGGCCTCTGCCTCTGCCGACTTTAAACCACCCTCCCCCCCTTCCCACCTCTTGAAGCGTATATTTCTTTTATACCCGGTACTCGAAGAGTAAATAGGGTATATTGTATTTGTGCACAAAGTTAATGTATGTAACACACAGATGGAATCGTTTCCGACCCCGTAAAGTGTATATATTCTTGATCACCATAAATAGCCGAGTCGATTGAGCCCTGTCTGTCTGTCCGTCTGTCCGTCCGTCTGTCCTTCCGTCTGTCCGTCCGTCTTGTTGAGCACCTGAATCTCAGAGACTATAAAAGCTAGAGCTACCAAATTTTGCATCCAGACTTCTGTATGCTCACACTGTTACAAGTTTATTTAAAAAATGTGCCCCGCCCCCGCAAAAGGGCGAAAACCTCCCAAATCTACAATTTTAAAGATAAAAGAAAACTAAAAATGCCATTCTGTAGGGAATGGCCATATCTATCAGATCACCAAATTGGGATCCGAGTGGATCATTATTATAGCCAGAAAGAAGAAATTAATTAGCAGTGGCTAAACCCACACTGTCCTGCAGCTTTTGTTGTCCTTTTCACATTCTCTCATTCAGACTCTGCTTCACTCGGCCTCTGCCTCTGCCGTCCCCCTGCCTCTACCGACTTTTAACCAGGGTACTTTAAATAGGGTATATTGTATTTGTGCACAAAGTTAATGTATGTAACACACAGAAGGAATCGTTTCCGACCCCATAAAGTGTATATATTCTTGATCACCATCAAAAGCCGAGTCGATTGAGCCCTGTCTGTCCGTCCGTCTGTCCTTCCGTCTGTCCGTCCGTCTTGTTGAGCACCTGAATCTCAGAGACTATCAAAGCTAGAGCCACCAAATTTTGCATCCAGACTTCTGTATGCTCACCCTGTTACAAGTGTATTTAAAAAATGTGCCCCGCCCCCGCAAAATGGCGAAAACCTCCCAAATCTACAATTTTGAAGATAAAAGAAAACTAAAAACGCCATTCTGTAGGGAATGGTCATATCTATCAGATCAATAAATTGGGATCCGATTGGATCATTATTATAGCCAGAAAGAAGAAATTAATTAGCAGTGGCTAAACCCACACTGTCCTGCAGCTTTTGTTGTTCTTTTCACATTCTCTTATTCACACTCTGCTTCACTTGGCCTCTGCCTCTGCCGTCCCCCTGCCTCTGCCGACTTTAAACCAGGGTACTTTAAATAGGGTATATTGTATTTGTGCACAAAGTTAATGCATGTAACACACAGAAGGAATCGTTTCCGACCCCATAAAGTGTATATATTCTTGATCACCATCAATAGCCGAGTCGATTGAGCCCTGTCTGTCTGTCCGTCTGTCCTTCCGTCTGTCCTTCCGTCTGTCCGTCCGTCTTGTTGAGCACCTGAATCTCAGAGACTATAAAAGCTAGAGCTACCAAATTTTGCATCCAGACTTCTGTATGCTCACACTGTTACAAGTGTATTTAAAAAATATGCCCCACCCAATTCCGCCCCACAAAAGGGCGAAAACCTTCCAAATCTACAATTTTAAGGATAGAAGAAAACTAAAAACGCCATTCTGTAGGGAATGGTCATATCTATCAGATCAATAAATTGGGATCCGAATGGATCATTATTATAGCCAGAAAGAAGAAATAATTTAGCAGTGGCTAAACCCACACTGTCCTGCAGCTTTTGTTGTTCTTTTCACATTCTCTCATTCACACTCTGCTTCACTCGGCCTCTGCCTCTGCCGACTTTTAACCACCACCCCCTCCCCCCCCCTCCCGCAAATTATATTTGTTTTATACCCGGTACTCGAAGAGTAAATAGGGTATATTGTATTTGTGCACAAAGTTAATGTATGTAACACACAGAAGGAATCGTTTCCGACCCCATAAAGTGTATATATTCTTGATCACCATCAATAGCCGAGTCGATTGAGCCCTGTCTGTACGTCCGTCTGTCCTTCCGTCTGTCCGTCCGTCTTGTTGAGCACCTAAATCTCAGAGACTATAAAAGCTAGAGCTACCAAATTTTGCATCCAGACTTCTTTATGCTCACACTGTTACAAGTGTATTTAAATAATATGCCCCGCCCCATTCCGCCCCCGCAAAAGGGCGAAAACCTCCCAAATCTACAATTTTAAAGATAGAAGAAAACTAAAAACGCCATTCTGTAGGGAATGGCCATATCTATCAGATCACCACAATTTAAAGATAGAAGAAAACTAAAAACGCCATTCTGTAGGGAATGGCCATATCTATCAGATCACAAAATTGGGATCCGATTGGATCATTATTATAGCCAGAAAGAAAAAATTAATTAGCAGTGCCTAAACCCACACTGTCCTGCAGCTTTTGTTGTTCTTTTCACATTCTCTCATTCACACTCTGCTTCACTCGGCCTCTGCCG
>NW_022995912.1:6864-7420 GCF_900245975.1 Drosophila guanche | reverse complement strand
CTCTCACACAGCTTATATTTGTTTTATACACGGTACTCGAAGAGTAAATAGGGTATATTGTATTTGTGCACAAAGTTAATGTATGTAACACACAGAAGGAATCGTTTCCGACCCCATAAAGTGTATATATTAACGATCACCATCAATAGCCGAGTCGATTGAGCCCTGTCTGTCCGTCCGTCTGTCCTTCCGTCTGTCCGTCCGTCTTGTTGAGCACCTGAATCTCAGACACTATAAAAGCTAGAGCTACCAAATTTTGCATCCAGACACACTGGATGTGTCTGTTACAAGTGTATTTAAAAAATGTGCCCCGTCCCCTTCCGCCCCCGCAAAAGGGCGAAAACCTCCAAATCTACTATTTTAAAGAAAGAAGAAAACTAAAAACGCCATTCTGTAGGGAATGGTCATATCTATCAGATCAATAAATTGGGATCCGATTGGATCATTATTATAGCCAGAAAGAAGAAATTAATTAGCAGTGGCTAAACCCACACTGTCCTGCAGCTTTTGTTGTTCTTTTCACATTCTCTCATTCACACTCTGCTTCACTCGGCCT
>NW_022995912.1:0-596 GCF_900245975.1 Drosophila guanche | reverse complement strand
CCCTCACGCAGCTTATATATGTTTTATACCAGGTACTCAAAGAGTAAATAGGGTATATTGTATTTGTGCACAAAGTTAATGTATGTAACACACAGAAGGAATCGTTTCCGACCCCGTAAAGTGTATATATTCTTGATCACCATCAATAGCCGAGTCGATTGAGCCCTGTCTGTCTGTCCGTCTGTCCGTCCGTCTGTCCGTCCGTCTGTCCTTCCGTCTGTCCGTCCGTCTTGTTGAGCACCTGAATCTCAGAGACTATAAAAGCTAGAGCCACCAAATTTTGCATCCAGACTTCTGTATGCTCACACTGTTACAAGTGTATTTAAAAAATGTGCCCCTCGCCCTTCCGCCCCCGCAAAAGGGCGAAAACCTCCCAAATCTACAATTGTAAAGATAAAAGAAAACTAAAACCGCCATTCTGTAGGGAATGGCCATATCTATCAGATCAATAAATTGGGATCCGATTGGATCATTATTATAGCCAGAAAGAAGAAATTAATTAGCAGTGGCTAAACCCACACTGTCCTGCAGCTTTTGTTGTTCTTTTCACATTCTCTCATTCACACTCTGCTTCACTCGGCCTCTGCCTCTGCCGT
>NW_022995911.1:13546-14848 GCF_900245975.1 Drosophila guanche | reverse complement strand
GCTTATATTTGTTTTATACCCGGTACTCGAAGAGTAAATAGGGTATATTGTATTTGTACACAAAGTTAATGTATGTAACACACAGAAGGAATCGTTTCCGACCCCATAAAGTGTGTATATTCTTGATCACCATCAATAGCCGAGTCGATTGAGCCCTGTCTATCCGTCCGTCTGTCCTTCCGTCTGTCCGTCCGTCTTGTTGAGCACCTGAATCTCAGAGACTATAAAAGCTAGAGCTACCAAACTTTGCATCCAGACTTCTGTATGCTCACACTGTTACAAGTGTATTTAAAAAATGTGCCCCGCCCCATTCCGCCACCGCAAAAGGGCGAAAACCTCCCAAATCTACAATTTTAAAGATAGAAGAAAACTAAAAACTCCATTCTGTAGGGAATGGTCATATCTATCAGATCAATAAATTGGGAACCGATTGGATCATTATTATAGCCAGAAAGAAGAAATTAATTAGCAGTGGCTAAACTCACACTGTCCCGCAGCTTTTGTTGTTCTTTTCACATTCTCTCATTCACACTCTGCTTCACTCGGCCTCTGCCTCTGCCGACTTTTAACCACCCCCCCCTTCACGCAGCTTATATTTGTTTTATACCCGGTACTCGAAAAGTAAATAGGGTATATTGTATTTGTGCACAAAGTTAATGTATGTAACACACAGAAGGAATCGTTTCCGACCCCATAAAGTGTATATATTCTTGATCACCATCAATAGCCGAGACGATTGAGCCCTGTCTGTTCGTCCGTCTGTCCTTCCGTCTGTCCGTCCGTCTTGTTGAGCATCTGAATCTCAGAGACTATAAAAGCTAGAGCTACCAAAATTTTGCATCCAGACTTCTGTATGCTCACACTGTTACAAGTGTATTTAAAAAATGTGCCCCCTTCCGCCCACGCAAAAAGGCGAAAACCTCCCATATCTACAATTTTAAAGATAAAAGAAAACTAAAAACTCCATTCAGTATGGAATGGCCATATCTATCAGATCACCACAATTTAAAGATAGAAAAAAACTAAAAACGCCATTCTGTAGGGAATGGCCATATCTATCAGATCACCAAATTGGGATCCGATTGGATCATTATTATAGCCAGAAAGAAGAAATTAATTAGCAGTGGCTAAACCCACACTGTCCTGCAGCTTTTGTTGTTCTTTTCACATTCTCTCATTCACACTCTGCTTCACTCGGCCTCTGCCTCTGCCGACTTTTAACCACCCCCCCCCCCCCCCCCCCCCCCCCCCCCCCTCCCCCCCCCCCCCCCCCCCCCCCCCCCCCCCTCTTTTTTTTTTTTT
>NW_022995911.1:6938-8098 GCF_900245975.1 Drosophila guanche | reverse complement strand
CCCCCCCTCACGCAGCTTATATTTGTTTTATACCCGGTACTCGAAGAGTAAATAGGGTATATTGTATTTGTGCACAAAGTTAATGTATGTAACACACAGAAGGAATCGTTTCCGACCCCATAAAGTGTATATATTCTTGATCACCATCAATAGCCGAGTCGATTGAGCCCTGTCTGTCTGTCCGTCTGTCCGTCCGTCTGTCCGTCCGTCTTGTTGAGCACCTGAATCTCAGAGACTATAAAAGCTAGAGCCACCAAATTTTGCATCTAGACTTCTGTATGCTCACACTGTTACAAGTGTATTTAAAAAATGTGCCCCGCCCCATTCCGCCCCCGCAAAAGGGCGAAAACCTCCCAAATCTACAATTTTAAAGATAGAAGAAAACTAAAAACGCCATTCTGTAGGGAATGGCCATGTCTATCAGATCACCAAATTGGGATCCAATTGGATCATTATAGCCAGAAAGAAGATATTAATTAGCAGTGGCTAAACCCACACTGTCCTGCAAATCTACAAATTTAAAGTTAAAAGAAAACTAAAAACGCCATTCTGTAGGGAATGCACATCTTATATGCTTATATTTGTTTTATACGCGGTACTCGAAGAGTATATAGGGTATATTGTATTTGTGCACAAAGTTAATGTATGTAACACACAGAAGGAATCGTTTCCGACCCCATAAAGTGTATATATTCTTGATCACCATCAATAGCCGAGTCAATTGAACCCTGTCTGTCTGTCCGTCCGTCTTGTTGAGCACCTGAATCTCAGAGACTATAAAAGGTAGAGCCACCAAATTTTGCATCCAGACTTCTGTATGCTCACACTGTTACAAGTGTATTTAAAAAATGTGCCCCGCCCCATTCCGCCCCCGCAAAAGGGCGAAAACCTCCCAAATCTACAATTTTAAAGATAGAAGAAAACTAAAAACGCCATTCTGTAGGGAATGGCCATGTCTATCAGATCACCAAATTGGGATCCGATTGGATCATTATTATAGCCAGAAAGAAGAAATTAATTAGCAGTGGCTAAACCCACACTGTCCTGCAGCTTTTGTTGTTCTTTTCACATTCTCTCATTCACACTCTGCTTCACTCGGCCTCTGCCTCTGCCGACTTTAAACCACCCCCCCCCCCCCCCCCCCCCCCCCCCCCCCTCCC
>NW_022995911.1:0-1016 GCF_900245975.1 Drosophila guanche | reverse complement strand
CGCAGCTTATATTTGTTTTATACCCGGTACTTGAAGAGTAAATAGGGTATATTGTATTTGTATACAAAGTTAATGTATGTAACACACAGAAGGAATCGTTTACGACCCCATAAAGTATATATATTCTTGATCACCATCAATAGCCGAGTCGATTGAGCACTGCCTGTCTGTCCGTCCGTCTGTCCGTCTGTCCGTCCGTCTTGTTGAGCACCTGAATCTCAGAGACTATAAAAGCTAGAGCCACCAAATTTTGCATCCAGACTTCTGTATGCTCACACTGTTACAAGTGTATTTAAAAAATGTGCCCCGCCCCATTCCGCCCCCGCAAAAGGGCGAAAACCTCCCAAATCTACAATTTTAAAGATAGAAGAAAACTAAAAACGCCATTCTGTAGGGAATGGCTTTATCTATCACCAAATTGGGATCCGATTGGATCATTATTATAGCCAGAAAGAAGAAATTAATTAGCAGTGGCTAAACCCACACTGTCCTGCAGCTTTTGTTGTTCTTTTCACATTCTCTCATTCACACTCTGCTTCCCTCGGCCTCTGCCTCTGCCGTCCCTCTGCCTCTGCCTCTGCCGATTTTTAACCAAACCCCCCCCCAACCCCCTCTCGCAGCTTATATTTGTTTTATACGCGGTACTCGAAGAGTAAATAGGGTATATTGTATTTGTGCACAAAGTTAATGTATGTAACACACAGAAGGAATCGTTTCCGACCCCATAAAGTGTATATATTCTTGATCACCATCAATAGCCGAGTCGATTGAGCCCTGTCTGTCTGTCCGTCTGTCCGTCCGTCTGTCCGTCCGTCTTCTTGAGCACCTGAATCTCAGAGACTATAAAAGCTAGAGCCACCAAATTTTGCATCCAGACTTCTGTATGCTCACACTGTTACAAGTGTATTTAAAAAATGTGCCCCGCCCCATTCCGCCCCCGCAAAAGGGCGAAAACCTCCCAAATCTACAATTTTAAAGATAGAAGAAAACTAAAAACGCCATTCTGTAGGGAATGG
>NW_022995910.1:14100-15041 GCF_900245975.1 Drosophila guanche | reverse complement strand
GGTTTAGCCACTGCTAATTAATTTCTTCCTTCTGGCTATAATAATGATCCAATCGGATCCCAATTTGGTGATCTGATAGATATGGCCATTCCCTACAAAATGGCGTTTTTAGTTTTCTTCTATCTTTAAAATTGTAGATTTGGGAGGCTTTCGCCCTTTTGCGGAGGCGGAATGGGGCGGGCACATTTTTTAAATACACTTGTAACAGTGTGAGCATGCAGAAGTCTGGATGCAAAATTTGGTGGCTCTAGCTTTTATAGTCTCTGAGATTCAGGTGCTCAACAAGACGGACGGACAGACAGGGCTCAATCGACTCGGCTATTGATGGTGATCAAGAATATATACACTTTATGGGGTCGGAAACGATTCCTTCTGTGTGTTACATACATTAAGTTTTTGCACAAATACAATATACCCTATTTACTCTTCGAGTACCGCGTATAAAACAAATATAACTGCGTGAGGGGGGGGAGGGCGGGTGGTTTAAAGTCGGCAGAGGCAGAGGCCGAGTGAAGCAGAGTGTGAATGAGAAAATGTGAAAAGAGCAACAAAAGCTGCAGGACAGTGTGGGTTTAGCCACTGCTAATTAATGTCTTCTTTCTGGCTATAATAATGATCCAATCGGATCCCAATTTGGTGATCTGATAGATATGGCCATTCCCTACAGAATGGCTTTTTTAGTTTTCTTCTATCTTTAAAATTGTAGATTTGGGAGGCTTTCGCCCTTTTGCGGAGGCGGAATGGGGCGGGGCACATTTTTTAAATACACTTGTAACAGTGTGAGCATACAGAAGTCTGGATGCAAAATTTGGTGGCTCTAGCTTTTATAGTCTCTGAGATTCAGGTGATCAACAAGACGGACGGACAGACAGGGCTCAATCGACTCGGCTATTGATGGTGATCAAGAATATATACACTTTATGGGGTCGGAAACGATTCCT
>NW_022995910.1:8631-9536 GCF_900245975.1 Drosophila guanche | reverse complement strand
GGGTTGGTTTAAAGTCGGCAGAGGCAGAGGGACGGCAGAGGCAGAGGCAGAGTGAAACAGAGTGTGAATAAGAGAATGTGAAAAGAGCAACAAAAGCTGCAGGACAGTGTGGGTTTAGCCACTGCTAGATAATTTTTTCTTTCTGGCTATAATAATGATCCAATCGGATCCCAATTTGGTGATCTGATAGATATGGTCATTCCCTACAGAATGGCGTTTTTAGTTTTCTTCTCTCAGAGGCAGAGGCCGAGTGAAGCAGGGTGTGAATGAGAGAATGTGAATAGAACAACAAAAGCTGCAGGACAGTGTGGGTTTAGCCACTGCTAATTAGTTTCTTCTTTCTGGCTCTAATAATGATCCAATCGGATCCCAATTTGGTGATCTGATAGATATGGCCATTCCCTACAGAATGGCGTTTTTAGTTTTCTTCTATCTTTAAAATTGTAGATTTGGGAGGCTTTCGCCCTTTTGAGGGGGCGGAAGGGGGCGGGGCACATTTTTTAAATACACTTGTAACAGTGTGAGTATACAGAAGTCTGGATGCAAAATTTGGTGGCTCTAGCTTTTATAGTCTCTGAGATTCAGGTGCTCAACAAGACGGACGGACAGACAGGGCTCAATCGACTCGGCTATTGATGGTGATCAAAATTATATATACACTTTATGGGGTCGGAAACGATTCCTTCTGTGTGTTACATACATTAACTTTGTGCACAAATACAATATACCCTATTTACTCTTCGAGTACCGGGTATAAAACAAATATAACTGCGTGAGGGGGGGTTGGTTTAAAGTCGGCAGAGGCAGAGGGACGGCAGAGGCAGAGGCAGAGGCAGAGTGTAGCAGAGTGTGAATGAGAGAATGTGAAAAGAGCAACAAAAGCTGCAGGACAGTGTGGGTTTAGC
>NW_022995910.1:4453-4969 GCF_900245975.1 Drosophila guanche | reverse complement strand
GAATGTGAAAAGAACAACAAAAGCTGCAGGACAGTGTGGGTTTAGCCACTGCTAATTAATTTCTTCTTTCTGGCTATAATAATGATCCAATCGGATCCCAATTCGGTGATCTGATTGATATGGCCATTCCCTACAGAATGGCGTTTTTAGTTTTCTTCTATCTTTAAAATTTTAGATTTGGGAGTCTTTCGCCCTTTTGCGGAGGCGGAATGGGGCGGGGCACATTTTTTAAATACACTTGTAACAGTGTGAGTATACAGAAGTCTGGATGCAAAATTTGGTGGCTCTAGCTTTTATAGTCTCTGAGATTCAGGTTCTCAACAAGACGGACGGACAGACGGACGGACAGACAGGGCTCAATCGACTCGGCTATTGATGGTGATCAAGAATATATACACTTTATGGGGTCGGAAACGATTCCTTCTGTGTGTTACATACATTAAGTTTGTGCACAAATACAATATACAATATATAATATAGAGGCAGAGGCAGAGTGAAGCAGAGTGTGAATGAGAG
>NW_022995910.1:0-536 GCF_900245975.1 Drosophila guanche | reverse complement strand
GGGTTGGTTTAAAGTCAACAGAGGCAGAGGGACGGCAGAGGCAGAGGGACGGCAGAGGCAGAGTGAAGCAGAGTGTGAATGAGAGAATGTGAAAAGAGCAACAAAAGCTGCAGGACAGTGTGGGTTTAGCCACTGCTAATTAATTTCTTCTTTCTGGCTCTAATAATGATCCAATCGGATCCCAATTTGGTGATCTGATAGATATGGCCATTCCCTACAGAATGGCGTTTTTAGTTTTCTTCTATCTTTAAAATTGTAGATTTGGGAGGCTTTCAACCTTTTGCGGGGGCGGAATGGGGCGGGGCACATTTTTTAAATACACTTGTAACAGTGTGATTATACAGAAGTCTGGATGCAAAATTTGGTGGCTCTAGCTTTTATAGTCTCTGAGATTCAGGTGCTCAACAAGACGGACGGACAGACAGGGCTCAATCGACTCGGCTATTGATGGTGATCAAGAATATATACACTTTATGGGGTCGGAAACGATTCCTTCTGTGTGTTACATACATTAACTTTGTGCACAAATACAATAT
>NW_022995909.1:13490-15043 GCF_900245975.1 Drosophila guanche | reverse complement strand
GGTACTCGAAGAGTAAATAGGGTATATTGTATTTGTGCACAAAGTTAATGTATGTAACACACAGAAGGAATCGCTTCCGACCCCATAAAGTTTATATATTCTTGATCACCATCAAAAGCCGAGTCGATTGAGCCCTGTTTGTCTGTCCGTCTGTCCGTCCGTCTGTCCGTCCGTCTGTCCGTCCGTCTGTCCGTCCGTCTTGTTGAGCACCTGAATCTCAGAGACTATAAAAGCTAGAGCTACCAAATTTTGCATCCAGACTTCTGTATGCTCACACTGTTACAAGTGTATTTAAAAAATGTGCCCGCCCCCTTCCGCCCCCGCAAAAGGGCGAAAACCTCCCAAATCTACAATTTTAAAGATCAAAGAAAACTAAAAACGCAATTCGGTAGGGAATGGCCTATCTATCAGATCACCAAATTGGGATCCGATTGGATCATTATTATAGCCAGAAAGAAGAAATTAATTAGCAGTGGCTAAACCCACACTGTCCTGCAGCTTTTGTTGTTCTTTTCACATTCTCTCATTCACACTCTGCTTCACTCGCCCTCTGCCTCTACCGTCCCTCTGCCTCTGCCGACTTTTAACCACCCCCCTCCCCCTCCTCACGCAGCTTATATTTGTTTTATACCCGGTACTCGAAGAGTAAATAGGGTATATTGTATTTGTGCACAAAGTTAATGTATGTAACACACAGAAGGAATCGCTTCCGACCCCATAAAGTGTATATATTCTTGATCACCATCAATAGCCGAGTCGATTAAGCCCTGTTTGTCTGTCCGTCTGTCCGTCCGTCTTGTTGAGCACCTGAATCTCAGAGACTATAAAAGCTAGAGCTACCAAATTTTGCATCCAGACTCTTGTATGCTCACACTGTTACAAGTGTATTTAAAAAATGTGCCCCGCCCCCTTCCGCCCACGCAAAAGGGCGAAAACCTCCCAAATCTACAATTTTAAAGACAGAAGAAAACTAAAAACGCAATTCTGTAGGGAATGGCCTATCTATCAGATCACCAAAATGGGATCCGATTGGATCATTATTATAGCCAGAAAGAAGAAACTAATTAGCAGTGGCTAAACCCACACTGTCCTGCAAATCTACAATTTGAAGATAAAAGAAAACTAAAAACGCCATTCTGTAGAGAATGCCCCCCGCCCTCACGCAGCTTATATTTGTTTTTTACCCGGTACTCGATGAGTAAAAAGGGTATATTGTATTCGTGCACAAAGTTAAGGTATGTAACACACAGAAGGAATCGCTTCCGACCCCATAAAGTGTATATATTCTTGATCACCATCAATAGCCGAGTCGATTGAGCCCTGTTTGTCTGTCCGTCTGTCCGTCCGTCTGTCTGTCCGTCTTGTTGAGCACCTGAATCTCAGAGACTATAAAAGCTAGAGCTACCAAATTTTGCATCCAGACTTCTGTATGCTCACACTGTTACAAGTGTATTTAAAAAATGTGCCCCGCCCCATTCCGCCCCCGCAAAAGGGCGAAAACCTCCCAAATCTACAATTTTAAAGATAGAAGAAAACTAAAAACGCCATTCTGT
>NW_022995909.1:7276-8114 GCF_900245975.1 Drosophila guanche | reverse complement strand
TAGGGAATGGCCATATCTATCAGATCACCAGGATCTATCAGGATCCGATTGGATCATTATTATAGCCAGAAAGAAGAAATTAATTAGCAGTGGCTAAACCCACACTGTCCTGCAGCTTTTGTTGTTCTTTTCGCATTCTCTCATTCACACTCTGCTTCACTCGTCCTCTGCCTCTGCCGACTTTAAACCACCCCCCCCCCCCCCCCCCCCGCTCACGCAGCTTATATTTGTTTTATACCCGGTACTCGAAGAGTAAATAGGGTATATTGTATTTGTGCACAAAGTTAATGTATGTAACAAGGAATCGTTTCCGACCCCATAAAGTGTATATATTCTTGAATCTCAGAGACTATAAAAGCTAGAGCCACCAAATTTTGCATCCAGACTTCTGTATGCTCACACTGTTACAAGTGTATTTTAAAAATGTGCCCCGCCCCATTCCGCCCCCGAAAAAGGGCGAAAATTGGCCAAATTGGGATCCGATTGGATCAATATTATAGCCAGAAAGAAGAAATTAATTAGCAGTGGCTAAACCCACACTGTCCTGCAACTTTTGTTGTTCTTTTCATATTCTCTCATTCACACTCTGCTTCACTCGGCTTCTGCCTCTGCCGACTTTTAACCACACCCCCCCCCCCGCTCACGCAGCTTATATTTGTTTTATACCCGGTACTCGAAGAGTAAATAGGGTATATTGTATTTGTGCACAAAGTTAATGTATGTAACACACAGAAGGAATCGTTTCCGACCCCATAAAGTGTATATATTCTTGATCACCATCAATAGCCGAGTCGATTGAGCCCTGTCTGTCTGTCCGTCTGTCCGTCTGTCCGTCCGT
>NW_022995909.1:0-1261 GCF_900245975.1 Drosophila guanche | reverse complement strand
GCACAAAGTTAATGTATGTAACACACAGAAGGAATCGTTTCCGACCCCATAAAGTGTATATATTCTTGATCACCATCAATAGCCGAGTCGATTGAGCCCTGTCTGTCTGTCCGTCTGTCCGTCTGTCCGTCCGTCTTGTTGAGCACCTGAATCTCAGAGACTATAAAAGCTAGAGCCACCAAATTTTGCATCCAGACTTTTCTGTATGCTCACACTGTTACAAGTGTATTTAAAAAATGTGCCCCGCCCATTCCGCCCCCGCAAAAGGGGCGCCATTCTGTAGGGAATGCTCATATCTATCAGATCAATAAATTGGGATCCGATTGGATCCTTATTATAGCCAGAAAGAAGAAATTAATTAGCAGTGGCTAAACCCACACTGTCCTGCAGCTTTTGTTGTTCTTTTCGCATTCTCTCATTCACACTCTGCTTCACTCGGCCTCTGCCTCTGCTGACTTTAAACCACCCCCCCCCCTCACGCAGCTTATATTTGTTTTATACCCGGTAGTCGAAGAGTAAATAGGGTATATTGTATTTGTGCACAAAGTTAATGTATGTAACACACAGAAGGAATCGTTTCCGACCCCATAAAGTGTATATATTCTTGATCACCATCAATAGCCGAGTCGATTGAGCCCTGTCTGTCTGTCCGTCTGTCTGTCCGTCTTGTTGAGCACCTGAATCTCAGAGACTATAAAAGCTAGAGCTACCAAATTTTGCATCCAGACTTCTGTATGCTCACACTGTTACAAGTGTATTTAAAAAATGTGCCCCGCCCCATTCCGCCCCCGCAAAAGGGCGAAAACCTCCCAAATCTACAATTTTAAAGATAAAAGAATACTAAAAATAGAAGAAAACTAAAAAAGCCATTCTGTAGGGAATGGCCATATCTATCAGATCATAAAATTGGGATCCGATTGGATCATTTATATAGCCAGAAAGAAGAAATTAATTAGCAGTGGCTAAACCCACACTGTCCTGCAGCTTTTGTTGTTCTTTTCACATTCGCTCATTCACACTCTGCTTCACTCGGCCTCTGCCTCTGCCGACTTTTCGCCACCCCTCCCCCCCCTCCCCTCACGCAGCTTATATTTGTTTTATACCCGGTACTCGAAGAGTAAATAGGGTATATTGTATTTGTGCACAAAGTTAATGTATGTAACACACAGAAGGAATCGTTTCCGACCCCATAAAGTGTATATATTCTTGATCACCATCAATAGCCGAGTCGATTGAGCCCTGTCTGTCTGTCCGTCTGTCC
>NW_022995908.1:14529-15043 GCF_900245975.1 Drosophila guanche | reverse complement strand
AAAAGAAAAACAAAAGCTGCAGGACAGTGTGGGTTTAGCCACTGCTAATTAATTTCTTCTTTCTGGCTATAATAATGATCCAATCGGATTCCAATTTGGTCATCTGATAGATATCGCTATTCCCTACAGAATGGCGTTTTTAGTTTTCTTCTATCTCTAAAATTGTAGATTTGGGAGGTTTTCGCCCTTTTGCTGGGGCGGAATGGGGCGGGGCACATTTTTTAAATACATTTGTAACAGTGTGAGCATACAGAAGTCTGGATGCAAAATTTGGTAGCTCTAGCTTTTATAGTCTCTGAGATTCAGGTGCTCAACAAGACGGACGGACAGACGGACAGACATACAGGGCTCAATCGACTCGGCTATTGATGGTGATCAAGAATATATACACTTTATGGGGTCGGAAACGATTCCTTCTGTGTGTTACATACATTAACTTTGTGCACAAATACAATATACCCTATTTACTCTTCGAGTACCGGGTATAAAACAAATATATGCTGCGTGAGGGTGG
>NW_022995908.1:7853-8381 GCF_900245975.1 Drosophila guanche | reverse complement strand
TGTGTTACATACATTAACTTTGTGCACAAATACAATATACCCTATTTACTCATCGAGTACCGGGTATAAAACAAATATAAGCTGCGTGAGAGGGTGGGGGGAGGGTGGTTAAAAGTCGGCAGAGGCAGAGGGACGGCAGAGGCAGAGGCCGAGTGAAGCAGAGTGTGAATGAGAGAATGTGAAAATAACAACAAAAGCTGCAGGACAGTGTGGGTTTAGGCACTGGTAATTAATTTCTTGTTTCTGGCTATAATAATGATCCAATCGGATCCCAATTTCGTGATCTGATAGATATGGCCATTCCCTACAGAATGGCGTTTTTAGTTTTCTTCTATCTTTAAAATTGTAGATTTGGGAGGTTTTCGCCCTTTTGCGGGGTCGGAATGGGGCGAGGCACATTTTTTAAATACACTTGTAACAGTGTGAGCATACAGAAGTCTGGATGCAAAATTTGGTGGCTCTAGCTTTTATAGTCTCTGAGATTCAGGTGCTCAACAAGACGGACGGACAGACGGACGGACAGACAGA
>NW_022995908.1:0-1923 GCF_900245975.1 Drosophila guanche | reverse complement strand
CTTGTAACAGTGTGAGCATACAGAAGTCTGGATGCAAAATTTGGTGGCTCTAGCTTTTATAGTCTCTGAGATTCAGGTGCTCAACAAGACGGACGGACAGACGGACGGACAGACAGACAGGGCTCAATCGACTCAGCTATTGATGGTGATCAAGAATATATACACTTTATGGGGTCGGAAACGATTCCTTCTGTGTGTTCCATACATTAACTTTGTGCACAAATACAATATACCCTATTTACTCTTCGAGTACCGGCTGAGTAGTCGGCAGAGGCAGAGGGACGGCAGAGGCAGAGGCCGAGTCAAGCAAAGTGTGAATGAGAGAATGTGAAAAGAACAACAAAAGCTGCAGGACAGTGTGGGTTTAGCCACTGCTAATTAATTTCTTCTTTCTGGCTATAATAATGATCCAATCGGATCCCAATTTCGTGATCTGATAGATATGGCCATTCCCTACAGAATGGCGTTTTTAGTTTTCTTCTATCTTTAAAATAGTAGATTTGGGATGTTTTCGCCCTTTTGCGGGGTCGGAATGGGGCGGGGCACATTTTTTAAATACACTTGTAACAGTGGGAGCATACAGAAGTCTGGATGCAAAATTTGGTGGCTCTAGCTTTTATAGTCTCTGAGATTCAGGTGCTCAACAAGACAGACAGGGCTCAATCGACTCGGCTATTGATGGTGATCAAGAATATATACACTTTCTGGGGTCGGAAACGATTCCTTCTGTGTGTTACATACATTAACTTTGTGCACAAATACAATATACCCTATTTACTCTTCGAGTACCGGCTATAAAACAAATATAAGCTGCGTGAGGGGGTGGGGGGGTGGTTAAAAGTCGGCAGAGGCAGAGGGACGGCAGAGGCAGAGGCCGAGTGAAGCAAAGTGTGAATGAGAGAATGTGAAAAGAACAACAAAAGCTGCAGGACAGTGTGGGTTTAGCCACTGCTAATTAATTTCTTCTTTCTGGCTATAATAATGATCCAATCGGATCCCAATTTGGTGATCTGATAGAAATGGCCATTCCCTACAGAATGGCGTTTTTAGTTTTCTTCTATCTTTCAAATTGTAGATTTGTTAGGTTTTCGCCCTTATGCGGGGGCGGAATGGGGCGGGGCACATTTTTTAAATGCACTTGTAACAGTGTGAGCATACAGAAGTCTGGATGCAAAATTTGGTGGCTTTAGCTATTATAGTCTCTGAGATTCAGGTGCTCAACAAGACGGACAGACAGACGGACGGACAGACGGACAGACAGACAGGGCTCAATCGACTCGGCTATTGATGGTGATCAAGAATATATGTGGGCTGGGTTTTGCCAATTGCGATCCCTAGACAAAACACCAAAACGAGCAAGGGCGAATTCGCATCACTGCGAATTCCAAACAAGAGAGCAAACGCAAAGAGAAGACGAAGGAGAGCGAGATGAGAGCGAGAGCGGACAACCGATCGGCGAGAGAGCGCCGAGGGGAGTTTCTATCCAACCTCCGACGTAAAAGGTTGTGTGCGAGACCAGACGACGAACGACGCAGATACCTAATTCTTGTACCGTTATACCATACTTAATCACTTATTAACCTTTACTTATAAACAATAAACATAAACCCCCACATTTTTGGAGGCTCGTCCCGGGAATTGAAGTAAGATTTAAAGAAGGCCCCACATTTTTGGAGGCTCGTCCCGGGGATTGAAGTAAGATTTAAAGAAGGCCCCACATTTTGGAGGCTCGTACGTGTGTGAAGGAACATCGTGTGAAGAATAAGTGAAAAACTATAAGTAACTGTACGACGACGACGGCGGTGCAAGAAACGTTATTTCTGAAAACGACGCGGATATTAACAAGTTTAAAAAAGCAGAGTAATCTAAATAGACGATTTTTTTTTTATCTCAGCAAAATGACGTGTTTAAACGAGTTAATTC